>NW_009714192.1:63606-105812 GCF_000703405.1 Apaloderma vittatum | reverse complement strand
AAAGAGTTGACTTCTTTACCACCAGCATTTGCAGAAGCCCTCTGACACACCGGCTCCCTTTGGTTCTCACTCCGTGCCCTCCCCAGCAGTCACGAGCCCCAAGGCTCTGAAGAGGCTGCTCCTTCTCCCCCACAGCACCCCTCCACCTTGCTGCCACATCTGATCACTACCTGCCTGCAGTTCTCCTTTGGGCAGAGTCATCCCTTCTGGGCATCAGCAGGTGCTGCTGAGCGGCTTCCAATGCTGCTGCAGGACTACAGGAGTGGCTGTGCTGGTGAAAATGTCAGGCTACGCTAAGGAAAGGCATAACCTGACCCAGGGGCTTTCTGCACTAAAATATAGCCAGGCTCCAGAAGTTCAGTGGGTAAATTAAAGACAACTGTCCCTAAAGGGACAAATCTCTTATCTTTCACTCTGCCTTTGTCTGATGGACTTACTTGCTTTCACATGAGTATTTCACAGTGTTTCCATTCCCATATTCCTGTGATGTGCAGTGATCCCACTTCAGAGGTGTATATTCTCAAAGACTGCACCTACCCTGCTTAAATTATCTGTCTTGGCCAGTAGTCCCTTGGCCACAGGCTAGGTGACTGATTGTACGTTTCAGCTTTAGCTCCCTCTAGAAGAAACTGGATGCATCCACACTGACAGCTAATAACCTTGTGAATCCTCCTGGTTCCAAGTGGTGGCCTTAATGCATACATCTCTTTTTTGTGTGTTTTAGGCTTAAAAGTGCCTACACCTGAGAACTCTCACAGCTCACTAGAGTGATGTTTCTGACATGCCCCCAAGGGCTTTGTTCTCAGGCGTGAAATAAAAACTTAGTATGGCCTTAGATTTATTACCTTGGATATGTTACACTGATATATTTGAAGGATTTTATAAAAAAAGGATGAGCCAAGCCTGGTAGTCTTATCTACATTGCCTTCAGTGAACTGCCACTTGAGGGGAGCTCCCCCACATCTCACCCAAATTAGATCTTGGAGGGAGCAAATTGAATTAGTCCCAAAGAGTAATCCAAGGGCAAAATAACGCACACATGCCGTGTTGATAATCAGTGGACCAGGACTTGTGAGTGAGAGTGTAGCTGTACTTCAGATATTAAGACATTTTATTTCTATCATTCTCAATGATACCCAAATCCACATAAGGTTATTGGTCTAACTTGTCTGACGCAGTGGACAAATTGACCTACTCTCACTTTGCAAAATATAGCTTAAAGTCACTAGCTAGCTGAAAAACAGATTAACACCTATGCTTTATTTAATTGGAAATGCCAGGTCAAAGCCCAAAATCGGAGTCCTGGTGTTTCGCATGATGCTTTGCAATCCCAAAACTAGTTAGAACTTGAGGCCTGAGCCAACACATCACCTGAAAATGCTGTATTCACATGAAAGACCAAATATAACAGTCTCATTCCCATTTCTTATGGACAGCAAATGTTTATCTGAAGACAGACCAGGACAAAGAAGGCAGGTTAGCACTAGAGTACTGCCTATCATCTTCTCAGACTAACATACTACAAGGAAAATCATTGTTCTGGTTTGAGAGAACCGGAATGAAATTTTTCTGGGGCTGCCGAGCACATGGGGCAATCACAAGGGGGGAGGAGGAGCAACTGTGCCTGTGGGGAGGACAGGATGGACCAGGTGACCCAAATGGACCAATTGTGTTATTCCTTCCCATGGTGCTCGGTATTTAAGGGCCCTTAGGAAGAGCCCTGGGGCGTATTGTACTTGCTGTGCTGGGAGAATTTCTTCTGGTTCTTTATTGTCTTCCCTGTAGTGCTGGTGTCCCTTGTCTCATTTTTACACCACAGAGGAACACCATTTGACAGAACAGGTTGTCTTTTCCCCCATGGTGTGAGCAGCACAGCTTCTTTTCTGTTTCTTTTGAGTTTTTTGTTGACTATCGTTGGGGCTCTGGGCTTGGGTGCTCTCATTTGCTGCTGAGTCCAGTCTGGGACTGTTTTGGTTTTTAGTTTTTTTTTCCCTGCTTAGGACCTTATTGTCATCTGCAAGGTGTAGGTCCTATATTAATATATTTTCTTGTATCTTTCAGCATATTTACGTACTTGTGTATATGTGTATATAGTCTGCATCTTCATTGCTATTGTTAGTGTTATTCTTTTTTATTAAACTGGTAAAACTCTTTTTTTTTTTTTTTTAGCCTCAGAGACTCTCTCTACCTGATTCTCCTATGATCTTCCCTTACGAGGGTGTTGGGGGGGATCAGAGAGACCATCTGTCAAAGTTCAGTGGCTGGCCCAAATTTAAGCTTCAACAATCATCTTGGATCTCCTAGTTGTGATATTTAGTCCCACACCAGAATAAGCTTTACATTCTCCGAAAGAAATATTCTCAAAAAGTAATTTTTCTTCAGCTGAAAGAGAGAGTCTGTGATGGAGGTAAGCATTTGTCCTCTGTATCCCAAGCTGCCATCACAGCTTCTGACTTTAAAAGGCACTGAAGGCAAAACCAAACTTCTAGTCTAGCCTTACTTCATCAGTTAATCACTCTAACATCGTATCATGAACACATGTGCTTGAATTATGTTTACAAAGTGTTGGAGCATTTTGCCCAGCTATGGACAAGGCAGAAACTAATAAATCTGTATTTTAAGCATATCCCAGATTGATAAAAAGTGCAAGAAAAAAGTACACACACAAGTGAAAAACCAAACATAAGTGGGCTGTCCTCAGGTTATCATTATTTATTGAAACAGATTTTTCCTTTCCTTATGGTTTTAGAAACAAATGGCAGGTGTGAACAAAGAATAAAATTAGTCATAATTAGTTCTGCAGACTATTTTGAATTGCACAGATGAGTTCTGGATAAATAAATCAGATTTTACTCAGTAAATCTAAAACCGAAATCCGTTTATAAACTGAGAGTGCTTATTAATCTGTAGCTCTCAGGTTAACAGTTTGTGTCAATTACCCAAGAAGTCTTGCATCACTGGTAACCTTAATCATATGCTGTGTTTCTGTTCTTCAGTACAACAGTAAGGATAAGAATTCACAATTTCTGTTTCATGCCAGTCAGTTTCTTTATTAGAATATTTGTGAAAATGAGAAGCTGGGAGCTGAGTTAAGACAAGTGTCTTTTTAAGGTCAAGTGTTCAGAATTTGACAATTTGTCTTTTTTGATATCTGTGTTGCTCTTGCAGTTAACCAACACCTTCCCAAATGCCACCTCAAATCGGGACCCAGATGTCAACATTTTGCCAAACTTCTGTTGTATTTTTTTTGGCAAGTTCTCAAGGTTTAGCTCCTCAAAATATTTGGAGGTGAGGGGAGTTATGTGCACCATGGAGTCTCTGCTGAGGCGACCTGAAGGTCTTCAGAGACAATTGTGAGTATTTAATACAGGTATTTTTGACTGGGGAGGCATACATTAATAGTGAAGACATATGGCAATCAGAATGGGGGAGGGGGGCAAATATGCCTGTAGGGAGGAGGATGCATCAGGTGACCCAAATGGGCCAGTTATATTATTCTTTCCCATGGTTCTCGGCATTTAAGAGCCCTTAAGAGGCCTGGGGCCTGTTGTACTTGCTGTACTGGAAGGATTGTCATCGGCTCTTTGTCATCTTCACATCTGGGATTGTGCTTTTTTGTGTGTGCGTGTCTCCTTATTGTAGTATATTCCTCCTTCAGAGATGATGAGGGTATGGGATGGGGATATATACAGGTCAAGTAGAATAAACAATGGCAGCAGATACACAGCTAAATCCAAAGGTGCTTAGGATTCTCCCTACACGGTTTTGGTGAGGACCACATCTTCGGAGCAAGTCACCTGGTCCCAGTATCTCCTCTCAGTACTTGAAAGCCCCTCCTCTTCCCAGCTGCGTATCCAGGGACATTCTCCAACTCCTAATACCTTAACACAGATGAAATTAAGCCTCACAGACAGGTCCATTTTCCCAGCATAACTCATCTTTTTAACTGCTTGGCAAGCCATGTACACAAGCTACATTGTTCGCAGATGCCTTAGCGAACCAGCTCTCTACTCCTCCACTGCCTTTCAGTCTACACGCAGAAGTTCCTACTTGCTCTAACCACATTCTCTTACTATGCTAGGGAGGAAATAGGAACTATCCTATTAAGCCATGGCTCATGAGGAAACATGGAATGGGGAAGGCATTGCTTAAGGTTACTCAGAATATTATACTTTGATCTAAAAGCAGAGTTAGTCAGGCTGGTTTACCTAAGTGATGAGGTGATGTGCTGTTTAAAAGAATAAAAATTAGTTGCTGAGCTGCTTAGAAAAAAACAAGGCATTGACAGATCAGGCTACTGCATACAATAAGTAGTATACAATAAGGAGTGACTAATTACCATTCATGCAAATGTATAGATTTATATGCAAATGGTTTTTCTTGGTCACTTCTGTGTGGAACCTGTAACTTCTTTTTCAACATGTCTTCCACCAGGAGATTTACTCTTGGCTTTTAGACGTCAAGTAAGTGAAATTTCACCGATTGGAAAATTATTTCATAGCCCGGTAAGTCTCGTGGCCAAAAATCATCTATTCACTCTACTTTGAATCCCTTTTGCCACTAGTCATCATCAGTCCTTTTCATGACATTTTCTGCTCCATTTCTGAAGATCAAAAAACCTCTTTTAAGTATTTGTGGAACACAAGTCACATGTTCATCTGAGTTTAGAAAATGGAACAAGCTTAGTGCCCTGCTAAATATTTTGTATTTCACATCTGGGATTGCTATTTTTTTTTTTGAATGTTATATAATATATCAGTCCTTGTCTTAATCTCTGAAATTTGATACCAGGTACTAAAGCATTCGCAGTAGCAAGATGAGGAAGGACTGGTACATTCAGTACCAATCAAACTTTCTCTTACAAGCTGCTTTTACCCTGCTCATCTACCCCAGAAAACACATTCTTAGGTGCTTGAGACCCACTTCATTAGTTTTACCTTCACCATTACTTGCAAATTTCACTGTTAAAGATGCAGTACTGGCTGCAAATAGTTGGTAAATATACAGAAGAGAGATAGAATAAGTACGGGAATGGTCTTTCAATGTGTATGTCTTTAGATACCTATATATTTAAAGTTTCTGGATGTTTGGGGGAATAATAGACCAGAAAGCCTTGTGAGTGAATGTAATGAATTAGTTGAAATAATAATTTAAAACAAAGTAGTAAAACACTTGGGAGACCGTGGCCAAATAGGGGCCAATCAGCACGGTTTCTGCAGAGGGAAATATTGTTGTGTTAATCTCCTAGAACTCCTTGAATATGTTAATAAAGAAGAGCAGCTGGCGTAATTTATTCTAACCTCTCTGGGCCACTGACAAAATTCTTTGTGAGAAGCTGCAAAGGGAGCTAAGTAGTGTTGGATCAAGAAGTGGTGGAGGGAAAGGAGGTGAAGGGCAGGATTAAATGGTCAATTTCATCATGTCAAAGGATAACAGCGGTGGGCCCCAAGGTTCCTGCTCGTCTACTTATTTATTAATCATTTAGGAAACAGGAATTGCTGTGAGGCAGCAAAATTTGCAAGGGATAAAAAATAGTTCAGCCAAAGTTTAGAGATGATTGTGTGCAACTTCTGAAACAAACAAAACTGTGTGACCTGCTCAGTCTGACAAATGAATTATCAACAAAAACAAAGTAATGTACACCGGGTGCAAAAAATATGAATTACTCAACACCTCACAGAGCTCTAAATTAGCATACCAACTTTAGAAAGGGACATAGTTATCCTTGTAAATTACTTCAGTAAAGACTTCTGCTTAATGTGCAGCTGTACCAGATAAGCAAACATATTAAGATGCATAAAGAATGGGAACTAATAGAGAAAGGATTAAACTGCCAATGCTATATTCTGATCTGAAATACTGTGTGCAGTACCAGTGACTCCATCTTATAAACAATAATGCTGATTTAGAGAGGGTTCAGTGAAGGACAATGGGAATGATCAAGAGCATTAAAAAGTTCTCTTATGAAAAAAGATCGAAGGCACTGGGGTTGTTGACCATGAAAAAAGGGATGTCAAATTTGCAAATTGTAATGAAGACTAAAGTGAAGGTAGGTCTTCTAATACACACGCAAAGGGACAGGTAAAGCAATTAGAGGAAAACAGAAAAGGAAATACTTAATACAATTTACAGTTAGATTCTGAAACTGAGGAAATCATTGGGGACAACAACTGAATTTTCAGGTGTGAGATGACAACTGATAGAAACAGCTCTTTCTTGAAACCGAGTTAGAGGGCTACTGTGTCACAAATTATCCCTTATCCCTACCCTCACGTTTCTCTGAGCACCTCCCTCTGAATCATCGTAAGTACAGTAGAAGTGTTACATAAGACTGATTTAAGTCCCATAGTTTCTATGAATCATTTACAAATACCTTCATTTTATACTGTATCTCACTTGCAATTACTGATTCTACTTTGTTCATTACTGGATTTTTAACTTATTTCATAATTTTTTTACGTTGGTCTTAACTGAGTCTGTACAGTGCTATTTTTAAAATTTGGAATGCAATGTAAAAGTGGTAAAATTCGTCATGGAAATCTAAATGTATTGTGCCACCACTTTATCTATGAGACCTAGATGATCTTATAAAAAAATAACAAATCTTCTTGATAAGACTTATTTTCCATAAAACTGTATTAACTGGCATTATTTATACTAAAATCTTTATATTTTACTGATAGTGTCCCATACAAGATTTTCCACAGTTTTAAGTGAAGCTGACATCAGACTAAGGAGCCTGTAACACCTCATACCATCTCATTTCACTCTTAAAAATAGTTACACTCTTTACTAGTCCTCTGGAACTTTTTTTTCCCACAGATCTAGATTTGTTCAAAATCAACATTAATATTCAGAAAGCTCTTAAACCAATTCTTTATTACTACTGGGTGCAAGTTATAGGGCACAGTAGATTCTAAAATGTTTAATGTTTTTTGTTTCACATCCTCTCCAGTTACTAATGGAATAGAAAGTATTTCATTAATCACTGTAAGAGATGAATGCATCATGCTAATGATGAATACTTCTGTTTTTCCTGCATAGTGATTGACAATTTTGCAATCCTGGTCAAATTCTGGATCTATGCCATTTTAAGGATTTCATTTGTTTCTGATTTAGTTAAAACATTCCTTCTCAAGCCTGTCAGTCATAAATTCTTCTTACATGCCTTTTAGCTTTCCTTGTTAATTGCCTGCTTCATCTGACTGCTGGCTTGAGCCTACTGTCAGGAACTTCCCTGTGTTCCCCTTTTTCTGCATGTGTCACTGCTCTTGTGGCACCTGTTTTCACCTTTCTGGGAATGAAATGTTTTCCTTCATTATATTCACAAAGAGTTCTATAGTCTTCTGACTATGTCAAGAGGCACAAGTAGAGTGATGCAACTAGAGGAGACCTATGAAGAAAAGAAACTGGCACTGAGTACCCAGCATAGAATCATAGAGTAGTTTCAGCTGGAAGAGACTTTGAAGATCATTGAGTCCAGCCTTTGTCTCAGCCCTATCAACCTACTAAACTACATCCCCCAATGCAACATTGACCCGTCTCTTAAACACTTCCAGGGACAGTGACTCAACCACCTCCCTAGGCAGCCTGTTCCACTCACACTGCGTTTCTCAGGGGTCTTTCCTCGAGATGAGCTCCAGCCAGGGCTCCTGGACTGCATGGGACACAACTAGGTTTAGTGAATGGGAACCACCAGAAGTTTCACTCCAGGAGAACATTACCGACCTGAGCTGATACACTAATGTAGAGGCACACTGAAATAAATCAAATCCTCACTGGATTTTTACAGGATTTTCCTGACTGTCATTTATCAATTAACCATTGAAAAAAAATTATTTTTTTTTTGTAATTACATGTTTGGAGAAGATATCTTGGTATTTATTCTCTAGAACAGTGTTTGCTCTTGCAGAATGGACCTATGAAGTACCAATTTTTCTACTGAATCCAACGGAATACAAAAGCATCTGCTGAAATAAAGGGACAAGAATATAACCAAAGACAAACTGCAGGAAAAGTCTAATACTCTTTCAAAACTGCAAGTTTATGTTTGGTTTGTTTTTTTTTAGTTAAGAAGGCTGAGAATTATCAAATAGATCTAAGTACAAAAAGAGTTTGAAGAGGTTATAGTACACAGCTTTTGAGTTAGAGGTAGCAAAACATTAAATAAATAAATTTCCAATCGGGGTGATTTTTAAATGACCTCTAAATCAAAAATAATTTGGTTATGCAGTGTTTGAAGAAAACTAATTATCCTCCTTTTCCTTCAAAGTATGGAAATTTTTAGGCCAAACCAATTTCCAAGCCAAAGTTAAAGAAGGGCAAAAATAGGACTTTAAAAGCTAGTTGCAACCTTAACAATAGGGAGAATACTTCTTTTCCATAATAAAGAGAAGGTAGATGGGACAAAACTGCCCGAGAGGGCTACAGATTTGATAATAAGTGGGAGCAAACCAAATCTTTTAAAAAATCTAGCACTTACAGAGTTTAGCTGAAGCTTCCTTCATGGGTGGCATTGAACAGAGGCTGAAATGGGACTTGCGCAGGAAGCTGCTCCTGGGATGGGCTGCATTTCCAGAAGGAAACTGCAACGTGCAAATTCTGGCTAGGAGAATGGACACCTCAAAATGGGGCATTTTTTCCTCTCTGAGACATTACTCTAAGTAGAACAGAAAACCAAATTTTTCTATTCTTACACTTCCAGCAGTGCAAAGCTTGTTTCACACCTGGAGTCACTGCTTCTCAGTCCAGCATCTTCTTCTGTCAGTTGGTGGTGGACCTGTTGGATAAAGATAAGATGATGAAGATTCAGCCAAGGTGAAATAGCATGTTACAGCTTAATTCAGACTTCTCTGATACCATCAGGGCTGAACTTGACTGTTGGCTGCACTTTACTTTCTGTATGTAGTCATGAAATACGGTCATTGAATTACCTTGAGTCACCCATTTGCTGGGCAGTTCAGATTTCTAAAAATCTAGATTATATAACTGAAATACTGGAGAAAGTCATATATCAGCAACAGAGCTGGATGAATGATATTTCATTTGTGATAAGTGATAAGGTGTCTTCTTGCTTCTTTTACTATTTGTCACTTTCACATGCAATTATTTGATTTTTTTTGAATAATTTCTGTAAATGTTTTTCATATGCAGGTTGTTGGAAGGCAGTTTAGTCGAAGTATCTGATATTAGAAATTCAAAAGAGAATTCTTTGATTGGACATATTGGTCACATGGTTTTTTTTTTCTAATTGGTTGAGGATATCTCTCAGAATCTGCCTGCTCGTAAAAATAATAATCATTACAAATGCAAAGTCATTGCTGCATTGATCATTCCTGCCAATAAACTGATATGCTAGAATATTTGTGGAAAGCAGACACAAAAAGGATGTGAATAGTTAATTACAGCTCATTCATTTGAGCAACTATTTGCAAAAAATGCTTGGGAATGTTCCACTAAACTGTAGTCACTGTTATCTTCTTCCCTCTCCTGTCTTTGAGCCCCTTTGTCTGTTGAAGGGCAGAGTTGGTATTCAGTTGTCTTTGCAGGACTTGTCAAGGACTTGTCTCAAGGTTACAATATTAAAATAGTTTTTTGTTTAGGATTCTCTATCTCCAGTACCATCCAGTGTAGAGTACAGAATAATGCTTTACATTGCACTGCATATACTATCTGCTTATTAAAGAAGTATTTTAAAGGAATGTACAATATATCTTAGCTAACTTTTATAGTCCGTAGATATTTAACTCTGGATAGATTTTTGCCAGAGTACATCCCTGGCGACTCCTTAAACAAATCGCAAAAATTGAGGTGTGATTTATAGCCACTGTCTCATAGTTTGGAATTCCCAGCAGAAGACATCTATCAGCTTATTTCAGTGCATAGATACATGGCTGCTCTGATCCTCTTTACAGATGAATTCCAGTTAGCACATTGCCTAATTCAGAGAGTTATTCACTCTGCTTCAGTCATTAAAGTAGAACTGGAAGAAAAACTACTTGATCTCCATCCATACCCAAATGCTTCTGCCTCGCCAGCAAGAATTCACTGATTCCTTCTGGATAACTATATTAGAGACCTGACTACAGTGGGCATCAAAAAAGCTGAAGATAAAATCTGCATTAAATTTACATAAATTTACATGCATATGCCTGGCCAGAAAATATAGCAATTCACATTTCCACATCATAAGAGGACTAATGGAAGTATTCTCTGTTCCTTTGGTGAGCCGTTCACTTTTTTTTTCAGGCATCTGTTTTACTCATAAACTTTCCAAGTTGTCCCTGTGCCCTAGCTTTGCTTTTATTCAACCACATTCAGAGAGAACATTTTTGCAATTTTTGTCCTTACTTGGACTCTTCCCACTCCATACAACTTTCTCATTCCAGCAAGATCCTTTAAAAACCTCTTACTTCACCATTATTCATCTATTTGAAGCATTTCCACTGCTAGCTTGTGGTGGAGTGCCCCAGCTTTGTCCTTCACCATCCTAGATACCCTCTTCAATTATTCCTCCACAGCTCACGACCTGTTTGATGACCACTGTGGATGTGGAACAGAAGAGCAGGATGAGGATGATAGTGCTGCGCTCCTAGAACTTAACGCCCTTTAGATAGTTCCAGCAGCTTTGTTTTCTGTTGGGCTAACACAGCAACCAGGGACAATGGGCTCAGTGATATTCAGCCACTGCCCCAGGTTTACTGGACTGAGCGCAGAAGCTGCAGAACCTAATCAGAGAGGTGCTGGAGAATGGAGATAGAGCTTCCAAGTCTGTCTATGTAGTCAAATACACTTGGCTCAGTTTTCACCTCCTAAATTTGCTTGTTACAGTCTGGTCAGATAAAGAGATTGCTTCAAGAGAAGCAACCATGAGGACTAGTGTATTAAAGGGGAAAAAATTAGGGAAAAGTTCCTTCTATTCAAAATAAATTCAGAAAAAAGTCAAGTTTTAGATATCACTGAAGTCTACCCCATGTGCAGTCTATGCTAAAATAAGGAGAAAGTTGTTAGTAGGTGTCACGTCCCACTCAGGAGAGAGGGACATCTTTACATCACCCCTCTACAACATTCCATAAGTTTTCTGACCATGCTGGGGGTTTGTAAAACATTACAAGAAATGTTTAAGGCAAAATCCATGAATCAGTCCGCTACAGCTGTGATTACTGTAACCTTCATAGGAAAAGAAAGGTAAAAAATAATCTCTGAACCTTTTCCCTTGGATTCAAAATTAAATGATGAAAGATTCAATCATTTCTGTAAGAATGTCCACACCACAGTTAGAGGTGTGCTCGGAGTTAGGCCAACAGCAGCAATGCTCTTTAAAAGAATCTGTTTTCTTATTCAGACTTTCCGCTGAGCCTAACTGCCAAAGCTAATCATGTTGTTTTTCCCCTAGAGCCCTGATTCAGTCAATTCGGGGGCAAAGATTTTGTATAGAATTTCTTCCCCAATTAGAGATTTCCACAGACTGGTTTCAAGTGGCTAATGAGAATGTACAGGGATTATAAACACACTTTCTTCTGGGTATTTTGGGTATGATTAATCCTGTTTCCTGACTTCAGAACACTAATATGTATATAATAAATTCTTTCTACTCTTGTCCTCATTTTCTTTGGACTTCAGGTATGGAAAAGGGGTAAAAAAGGAAGTTGATTAGAACTGCTTTTGGCATTAAACAGTTGCGTTGGAGTTAGGAAAATGCTTTTGAAGGGATTTTTCTGCCACTGTTTGTAAACTGCTTGAACTTACAAAATAGCCAATGAAATCTTAAGAACTTTGTGGCAAATTCTCTGCTAAAAGCAGGTGTATACATTCCATTCCTCCTACGGTTGCCAAAAGCATGTACATATACTCTTGCCTTAACAATTTAAAGCTAGATTGAAGTACAGTTGCACAAGCACTTAGCAAAGTTATCATAGAATGGTTTGAGTTGGAAGGGACCCCGAAGATCATCTAGTTCTAATCCCTCTGCCATGGGGCAGGGACACCTCCCACTAGACCAGGTTGCTCAAAGTCCCATCCAATCTGGCCTCGAACACTTCCAGGGAAGGGGCATCCATAACTTCCATGGGCAACCTGCTCCAGTGTCTCACCACCCTCATAGTAAAGAACTTCTTCCTAAAGCCTTATCTAAATCTACCCTGCTCTAGTTTAAAACCATTGACCCTTGTCCTACCCCTACATGCCCTTGTAAAAAAATTTTCATTAGATATCTGTAATATTACAAGATACAGTAACTTTGTATATGGAATATTACAGTACTCAGTTTCAGGAACATAGTCTAAGTGAAACCATGGAGAGCAACTCTTTGATAGCTGAATTTTAACAACTGAGTAGTACATTTGTAGGAAAGTAATCATTGACAAACATGTTTCCATTCTCATTTGCACTGAGTTCAACCTCTGTAAAGATCAATGATCACTGTAGATCAGAAAGGATCTTTTATTTTTTTAAAACCATGTTAGCTTGCAAATTTTGGTGGTTTTTTACAAGTCTTATCTTAATAGCACAGGAGACTCAGTTTACATCTAATTCACAGCAGAGCGAATAGTTAAGTAGTTAATGCTGCTAGCTGTGCAGTAGTAGTTAAGTAGGTAAAAAGCAGTTAATGCTGCTAGCTGCCCAAAAGAGGTTGTGCATAGTGTTTGTTTTATTTTTGTTTTAAAAATGTTCTTCGTGAATTTAGAGTATGGACTGTCCTGAGGAAATATAACAAAAGAATCCCACATACAACCTTCATATAAAGAAGCCAAACCTTGTAAACTTGTTACTATTACTAGAGCAGAATGTCTGAGGGAAAAATTATGTGAAATAACTGAACAGTGTATAATGGGTTAACCAAATCAACAGAAGTATTGGATAAGTGTCATGTATTCTGCTACTAGAGAATGTGTCACCAAAGCATGTACTTTCCCAGGAAAAAATTGAAAGATTTTCAGTGCTCTATACAGACTCTCCCTTCTTTGAGGTGATTGACTTCCTTAAGGATAATGTAGGAGGAAGTATGTAGGATTAAAAGAGATGTTTTCCTTTGAGGAAATGCCTTAGGATCCATCCTTATATTCTTTTTTTCTTTGGGGGAAAAAATACCTTACTTTTTGTTTGTATGGATATGCTATGTTTTAAGCCAAAATGAGGGAAGTTTTTCTGCAATCTATTCTACCTGATTGTTTCCAACCAGAGATATCCACTAGTATCTTTTCCTAGTGTCTAGTCAGGACTAAGTGAAGGAGAAAAAGGCTGTAAAATGCCTTCCTAGTTATAGCAGTTAACTTTTGTCCAAGGCAACTGCTTGAGCAGATCTAAGCCTTCAGGAGCAACTGTTCTGTTTCTGTGCACATATGCTTCTATTTTTCTCTGTGTACTCAGTGCTACAGTTATGATCCTCAATTACTGTCACATTAAAAAGCTAAACTGAATCTATGGATATATTTCAATTTTTCAAAGTCTAAAACAGTCATCCAGTGCTCAAATTGTAAACTCTACCTTAAACAAGTGCCCTTTTATGAGTTGCATTACACATGGTTGACATCCATCTTTAGAGAATTTAATTGATTGCAGAAGTTAATTTGGTCCATATACTTTGTCAATAGCAGGTCTGAGGAAAATTAGCACCAATAGTTATAATACTGGTGTAAGTCATGAATCTTATTAGAGTGATTTTTAGCAATTTAAGGACTGGAGGATCATGAATATCAGGATTTCAGTATTATCCTTGGCTTTTAATAAATGGCAAATGTTAGAATTCAGGCTCCTTTTGCTCGCAAGCTTAATCACTATCCAAGAACACAGAAGACACAATGATAGTTTTTAAACCAGTGTTACAAAATTAAGGGATTCAAGCCAAATTGGACACAGATATTATTATTCTGTATTTATTACAAAAAGGAAACACTGATTTTCTCTACTACATCAATAAGAAATACTTCTCCTTCTCATTTTGAGTGACTGAATATGCATATTGGGTCTGGCTGAGATGGAGTTAACTTCCCCCATAGCAGCCCTCATAGTGCTGTGCTTTGTATTTCGAGCTACAAAGGTGTCGATAACATACCGATGTTTTGGCTACTGCTAAGCAGTGCTCAAACAACACCAGGGCTGTCTCTCCAGTATTCACCCCATCACCAGTGGCTGGGGATGGGTGAGATCTTGGGAGTGGACATAGCCAAGACAGCTGACCCAGTCTGACCAAAGTGATGTTTCATACCATACGACATCTGCTCAGCAATAAAAATGAGAGGAAGGAGTAGGAGGGGGAGGGCATTAGTTATGATGATGTTTTTCTTTTAGAGCAACCACTATGCATCCTGAAGCCCTGCTTCCTGGAAAGTAGCCGGACATCACTTGCTGATGGGAAGTAGAGATTAAATCCTTTGTTTTCCTCTGCTTCTGTGCACAGTCTTTGCTTTTGCTTTATTAGCTTGCCTTTATATTGACCAAAGACATTTTTTCCCATATTATTTTGTTGCCCTCTGTCCTGCTGAGGAAGGGAGCCATAGTGGAGTTTGGCAAGGACCTGCCCTCCAGCCGAAGTCAGCCTATCACAATATTCTTCCAAGGCACGGGGATTCCTGCTTCTCATACAAGCCCAAAGTCAGAAGAATTCTGTTTTATTATACAATAATATGCAAGTGGTAGGTGATTTATCTGCCCGAGTATCTATTGCAAAAGTAGTATAACACAGCACAAGCTGTCCAGCATGTCTATGAATGTATTGGTAGATAATTTTTAAAATGGAAGAATAGGAAAATAAAGGGAAGGATGAGCTTTCTGAAAATGCCTCTAACAGAGAATTAAGAGACAATCTTTAACTTGGAATGGTAGATTTAAAAATGCTTGGGTTGGGATAGCACAAATAAAATCAATAGATTTCAAAAAAAAGACACAGTGAGGTGACTAGTGGTGCTAGTCTCAGGGCATGATGCTCAAGGAGGACCAGGGTGCTTCAGGCATAATATTACAGCACAAGAACAGAGGAAAGCTAGTAAACACAGTACAGCACCAATTTGACCAAACTATGCGTTTGAACATGAGAGTTCAAATCTAATCTACAGAAAGAGAATTTAATTAGAAATTAAGTATAAGTATGAAAGTATAGCACAAGTTTAGGAGCAAAAATGAGAAAAGCATGGAAAGAAACCAAAATGCACTTAAGGGACCTGTGGTGTAAGAAAATAGAATTCTTGAAGGACCTGAGTCAAAAACAATCCAGGAAAAAAACTAGTGTTTCACTGAGTATAATGGAAAAGTTACCTGTTGGAGACACTGAGAAGTCTGAACCCAGTTGTTAAGCTTTCTTAGGTGGGTCTTCTGCTATTTCCTATGATAAAGGTATTCACAGAATCTAGATAAGATAGATATTTTCAAGGAAATCTCAATAACTTATTATAATTTTTTGTGTTATACTTTCACATGGGTTTATCTTCACTCCAGTACCAGTCAATATTTCTATTACTAGTCTGGAAGTCTAGAAAAAAGTTTATTATATTTATATGGCAACAAGTGAGGAAGGACTTCCAGCATGCTGATGACATGTTTAGAATCCAAAATAGACTAAACCAGAATAAAAATGCTTCAAAATAAATTGTTCTAACAAATAAAATATTCTAGGTAAATTTGAAACTTTTTGTTAAAACAAGTTTCATAAAATTGAGGTGTTGTAGTTGCCAGCACTGTAAATTCTTGTGAACAGATCAGGCTAACATCTACCGAAAACAACAGGTAGGTACCACTGATGCTCCCATCCAGTGGCAGAATAGGTTCATGAAGTTTTGTTCAGGTATGTAATTTGTTTTAGTTTCAGTCATGGATTTATGAATACATAAATGGAGTAAGGATGCTGAGATCCTCTTCTTGTGCCAGAATCCTTACAGGCTTTGTAGAGTTCTGCTAAATGTAATAAACAACTTTAACTTTTCCAACATCAGTCCTTCAAGCACAAATGGCTCATTAGTATACTAGCATTTACCTTCATCAGATATCTATGGAGCCTGCCCCAGTCTCACAGCAGGGCACTTGCATTTCTCCTACCCTGCCAGGATTTCAATCTGTTAGAGGCTAACAAAAGTGATTTATTCTATCTTACCGGCTTCTCTAGCTTACTGTCCCAATTTTTAGATGAATTTGCAGCTTCTAAATACACAAGCAAAACTATCTGAGACACATATGACTAAAATTAACGGCCACATGTGATGTCAAACATTGGCTTTGATTTGTCCCAAACAGATGGATTTCCTAGTTTCAATTTCACACACAAGATTTACAATGCCTTGTCCTAGCTAGAATTTCTGTATTCCCGCTATTGTAAGTCTGATTTAGTGTTACACTTGAATTTCTTCTTGCTTTTCTTTTTTTTAAATACATCAACTCTTTGACTACGCACTGAAGTCAAATCTATCTGCCTAATGTTGTCTCACATGTGGTTATGATATATAATACAAGAATTTTCTGGTATACAGAACCCTAAATTTAGCTCTTGCCTTTAAATACCTCTTACATTCTCTTAGTCTTACAGGATTTGGGCTTGTCCAATTTACACTGCCCTTCAAGGATTTGTATTTCTTTTTGATAATGTCAAATTCAGATTTGATGTTATCTCTAATTTAATCTTGGACTGATGTTGGGCCTTTTCTTGACAGCTGTAGAATATGTGTATGGTCGTTAAGTTCAGAGCTATCTCTTACGGATAAGACATTGAATTCTTTAGCTCTGTGATTTGACTGGACTCAGCAGCATTCCACTAACTACCAGTATTAAGCTTTAGTGTGCTTTGTTGAAACAAAAAGCATTCCTTAGAGAGGCACTCCTTTTTGTATATATAAAGCCAGAATGCAATGGTGTTCAGATACTTGGTGCGATTGTGGGAATTACAGAGGCAAAAATGGAAACAGTGAATCATCTGGCTGGAATCCACAGCAGCCAGTAGCAGACAAACATATTTTAAACGCCCCTCTTTTTCTACTTATTTCTATTTTTCTTCCAAAGAGTATAGTTTGCCCCAGACTTACAGATCATCATTTAAAGGACTCCCTATCAGAGACCTGCACCTGTACTGGGAAGTCACCCTGAACTGAAATTTTATGTGAGTATTAATGGTCTGCTTTGGCAGATGCTACTGCAAGAACGAAAGTTATATGAGAATAACTGCAGTCCTAGCTTTGTGACTTAATGAAGAAGGTAAGGAGGAAAGAGAAAGGAAGAGACATGAAGACATGACCCTCTGATAGCATAGGGTTGCTGTTCTGCAGTATCTTGCCAATGACACTGCCATTTAGTTTTCCCAGGATACTTGTTAACATTTCATACCATGACATCTTAAAAGGCATCATTATGGTTTATCATGTTGTGATTTGTAGAAAAATAGTATGCAACAGACATTTCTATGGTGATCATAATGACCTTAGTGTCAATGGGAAAATCACAGACCTTTCATGTGTATATTCTCTGTCATAAAAAAGAACTTAAGAACAAATAAGATGAGGAGAGATGAATGGTTAAGTGAATTAAGATATAAACTTGCATTCAGATTTTAATTTTTTTGTGACATCCTTCTTATCAGAGGACAATTTCATGTGTGTGTGTGTGTGTGTGTGTGTGTGTGTATTCTCAGACATCTGGGATAGACAGAGCAAAACAGATTACTGAAATCTGGGTTGAACCAGACTGAACTTGTTCCTCTCTACTATCAAGATGTTTACTCATCTGTTCATCAAACCACATCCCTTTCTGCATTCAAGTCACTTGGAAATTCTTCTTATTCTTATTTTACATTCCTTGTCCTGCAACCCAGACATTTTCTACGGGTAATTTGGCAAGTAACTGGCTTTAGTATTCCCTTTTTTCATATTTTCCCCCTTGGGAAGGCTCCTGTTTATAGAGCCAGCTATGACATGTGTTATTGCTTCTGGAAAGGTGCTCGCATCATAACAGGATTGTAGGTATTTGGGGGTAAATGATGAATTAATTATAATTTTTAGTTTACAGAAGTCTCTAAAAATTAAGCATTCTATGGGACTCTGATGATTCCAGTTTACCATGACCTGCTCTGAGTTCACTGCAGAGAAACACAAAATTTTGTTCATTAACTGCATGTTACAAGGCTGAGACAGCCACTCTAATGAGCATTGACTGCCTTCATTTTGTGTTTTCTGGAGCGCTAAACTGGCTTTAGTACCAGCTCTTAAGGAATAATTTGTTACACCTAAACTTTGTCATAAAAGTAGATTCACTGCCCTTTTTTTGAGGTCTCTCATATTCTTTAAAAGATGTTACAGTCTTAAGGAGCACCAATAGGACCAAAAAAATACAAATACCTGACTGTGAGGCCACATCTGGAATATTGTGTCCAGTTCTGGGCCCCTCAGCTCAAGAGAGACAGGGAACTGCTTGAGAGAGTCCAGCACAGAGCCACAAAGATGATGAAGGGAGTGGAACATCTCCCTTATGACCAAAGACTGAAGGAGCTGGGTCTCTTTAGCTTGGAGAAGAGGAGACTGAGGGGTGGCCTCATCAATGTTTATAAATATGTCAAGGGGGAGTGTCAGGAGGACGGAGCCAGGCTCTTCTCTGTGATGTCCAATGACAGGACAAGGGGCAATGGGTACAAGCTGGAACATAGGAGATTCCACAAAAATATTAGAAAAACCTTTCTCCCTGTGAGGGTGACAGAGCACTGGCACAGGCTGCCCAGGGAGGTTGTGGAGTCTCCTTCTCTGGAGACATTCAAACCCCACCTGTACGTGTTCCTGTGTGACCTACAGTAGGTGATCCTGCTCTGGCAGGGGGGTTGGACTAGATGATCTTTTGAGGTCCCTTCCAACCCCTGACATTCTGTGATTCTGTGAACCAACAAAAACTGCTTTGGAAACCTACAATTTTATTAGTCAGTTAAAACAAGGTTTTGCCTTTGGAAGGAGGATGTATTTGCACACGTTGATGCAAATTTCTCTGGTGTAAGCAAAATTATCTCCTCTATTTTTACCTTTTAACTTTCTCACTAGTGCTGTTAGTGTCTTCAGCTTTACCAAAGGCCAAAGATGTTGCAAGATAGAATGAAAAGCATGAGGCAGCGTTTCAAAAGCTGAAGGATATGGGCAAAGCCAGTGATGACAGATAAACAAAGGAGGAGTTCCAGGAAGGAACCGAATGAAAGAGCTTTTTGAAAAATGGGCAAGGGGTGTGTGCGCTCTGCACATGATTTGCGCTTCCTTACTTCATTCTATTCATTCCTGTATCTTCCATTTCTTCGATGGAAAAGTACCCTGAAATTGTTGCCCCAGACAATAGCCTTTGTAAAAACTTGCATGTAAAATTATCCATTATTATCGTTTAATTTTATTAAATAGTTTTCATTATTACCCAGTCATTAACTATCAGAATCCAAGCATTCTATGTGTTAAAATGTAAATAAGGCATTTTAAACCCACAGACTACTTCTAAGGGACTCAAAAAAAATAACTAAAATAGGCAAGCTTGTTGCCAAAGGGTTCAAATCTCTCATACAGCAACCTGCACTTGAAAATATTTAGAGACTTGCATGCAGAAAAAAAAAGATGAAAATCATTGATGTAAATGATATCAGAAGAAGCATTACTCTTTTTACACAGTTAGGGGCATATTCTTTTTCCTTATTATTCCAGGTTTTTTGTGAAGTGCCCGTAGCTGTACTTGGCATTGTACAATATTCATACAGCCTCTAGAGAAAAGAACATGCATTGAAAAGGAGACAGTTACAAAATAGACACCGTGCCTTGGGAAACACAATGGAAGTTATAAGTAGGAGGGTTGACATTTTTTTCTCTTCTTTTATCTTTTCTGGACATCTTCAAAAAAAGAGGCCTTCAGTTTGAAGATTTATAATAGGGCATTTTAGAAAAGATCGCTTTGTGTTGTGACACTGCGCAAGAGAGTCATCGTCTTACGGGTCTTGCCAAAAAACCCCAAACCTGTGGCTGAATTTGCATTACTAATTATAAGTAACCATAACCACACCATTGCAGTACGCTGTTGGTTCCACTAGAGGGGTCAATTGTTCCTGCGTGATAAATGCTTGGCCAGAGGACTGCGAAGTGGATAGCCTCTTAATGTCGCCGGGTACGTGCCACTGTTATCCCATCTCTAACAAACAAAATATTATTTACCTTAGTAGCAAAGGACGAGACAGCCACTGGACTCACATGCACTGCTTGTTTTACAAAGCCCATAGGAAGGTTCTAAGTGTGATGACTTGTGCTGCCATTCGGAGGTGGAAACTACAGCTTGACCTCAGGATGTACTGTAAGCTTAGAGACTCTTCCTCCTTTGGAGCTGAATTACTTATTATTGGGGTAAACTGGAAGATCTGCTGAAAGACCTGTGATGCTAAAGGCAGGATTTGGAGGGTGCTACTCTGAAGGAGATTACCTGGCTCTAAAAGCAGCCCTGCAGAAATCACGGCGGATGAAGTGAGTGCAGTCTGGCTGAAAATCTGCACACGCGATAGCATCCCAGGGAAAACACTTCTAATAGATTTTAACTTGCAGGATTTTAAGTGGTGTTAGTTGCCTTCAGAAAGCTATCAAATAACCTTTAGTTTATAATTATAGCTTTGCTTTGAGAAGCAGTCTGTTATCAAGCAGCCTGGTAGACAGAGCCATGATAAGACTGCCTGTCTTTGTATCTGGGGAAGAGGTGGGATATGGACCCAGATTTCCTCTATTTATTCCCTCCGCTTTTCCTAATCTGTTCTGAACTGGGCACCTGCTGCAGCAAACAAGAGAGCGGAGGAAGAGGAAATGGAAATGCTGCAGTACAAAGTATGGTTAATAGTATTTATGAATGCATGCAGAGAACTATTAAATTAAAAAAATTAATGGAGGTCAAAAGCCAGCTTCTAATTCTCTTCAGGCAAAAGAAAGAATTTATTAAAAAGTGGAAAAGGTGTCCACAGAGAAACTTTCCCCCTTTGCTTTATGTGCATGAAATATAGACATCATCTTGACATTTGGTTGATGAAAGAGAAGAAAAGAAACTAAAATTAACACTCAGGCAGTTAACATTAGCCATGTTGGGGGGGGGGCGCTCAAAACGTCAGTACCCTGGGTTTGACACAGGCTGTTCTAGAGATCTCTTAAAGTTTGCAGAGCACCATTTCCTACAAAATCTTTCTACAGAACCAGCTTTCATCATACCATATCTTCAGTACAGATAATCTTGGCATGGCATTATTTTACACGCTGCAGCTAGCTGAAAATCTGAAGAAAGGATATCCAGATCTTCTGGCTGTGTGAATCTGACACAAAAAATTGGAGCACAGAGGAAAAGAGTCAGAAGCATGCATCAAACACGCCTTTTGTTACTGGAGGCATTCTTCTCTGCTGGCAAAAATATTTGTTTAAATTTTCACATCAAGACAAGATTCGGGTGTAGTTGATCAAATAACCTAAAGCTGTCTGATAACTAAAATAAATTCCCAGAAAGCACCTCAAGTATTTTTTAATTTTCTGTAGTGCTAAAAACATGACTCTCAGCATGGTCCCCCTTTACAATCCTTACGACGAAAAAAAGAGGAAGATGATTTGAACCAGTTGCTATATTTTACAGGGAGAGTTTGCAGGGAAAATAAAATAAAGAAAAATGTTTAAAATATGGCATTAGTCTGCTGCCACTGAAGCCAATTGCAAACATCTATAGTTTTCTCACAGAGATATGCATAAGAAAAGCATAAATGTTGGACACTGCTTTGATCTTGCATAAACGTTTGAAAGAAGGGATTTGTAGAGGCTTTGGGCAGGACCCTCTGCACAGAGGTGAATTTCACCCTGGCAACACAGGATTTCTTTTTTTTTTTAAATTTAGCCTTCCTGGATTAAACTGTTTGTGCTTCACCAGTCTTGCTAAAATCTGACATTATTTCCCCCGATATTAACCCCCAGTTTATCTTTTACTCAAGACTGCACAAGGTTTCAACCTGGGAATAGATTTTTCCTTTATCCATTTCCTTTAAAAACATAATTATCCTTTTGTAGGAGTTTGCTGTGATCACGAAGACACAGGAAAATGAGGATCTTGCATTCTAATTATAATTACAAACAATTAGATGTGAGACCTGACACTAAGAGCAGACCTTTAAGAGGCAAAAAAAAACCACTGGCAAGGAACTGCAAGGAGCACTCCGAGTTCAGTCATATATAAAACTTAAAACACGACTGAAGGGCAGGTGTATCATTTTCGCTTTCTACTTTGGATTGTATTATTTAAAAAGTTAGTTATGTTATAAATCCAGAAGGATAAGATCTGCATTCATTACCTTCCAACATCCTTAGAAGGACCTTTTGTCTCAAGCTTAGCACTGTGCTAACACAGTTATGTAGCACTTGCCCTGGAGCTGTTTTCTACCTTGGCACTTTAGATAGCAGAAGGAATATTCCACCACGTAGACATCTCGTATAGATATATTAATCCTCCCACACCTTTTCAGTGTCTGTATAACCTCACCCAAAAATACTGAACTGAAAGCTATTGTCTAGCTAATCAGCAAACAAAAGTTTTTCCACAAAAATTATCTGAAGAGGTATTCATAACAGGCTCCCTGCAAATGTTCTAATCCAATCTGTTGTGTAAATATTACAGCTGGGGCTGAGAGGCAGTGTGTGTGTATTGTACACAATGATAAAGCCAGCGCATCAGCCTGGGTGTGGGTAGCTGTACACACAACGGAAGCCTTGGACAAGGGCAATGGGAAACTGTTGGTGTCACCAGTGATGTCACAGGAAGTTAAGGCTGTGAGGAGGTGATCTGAAATCATACCTCTATAGCATTCATCAGAAAATCAGTGACTCTTGTGGCTTTTCTGCTTCTGCAGCATTGTGCATCACAAAACCTCTAGATTATACTTGATTTTTGTGAATCAAGTGCTGTTTCACAAACAAAGCACATTTGCACTCCCATATCTTATCGGTATTTAGAGATACAACATCCAGAGACTAACTATAGCAGTCAAGCCTTCTTTAATTCATGTTTGCTTTCCAACCTCTGATAATTGCCAGTGTCAGGCAATGAGATGACTACCATATATCCAAACAATCCAATTCATTAATATTTTTGTGAATATTTTCCTTGGCTTTAGTGTTGTTTCAGAAAGCAATGGCAAAAATCCTGTCTAGATAGACTCATCCTTGCAGACAGCCTTAGGTTTCAGGGAAAAATAGTCTGAGAACAAGAAGTCAGGCAGAAGAATCACTGTGGCAGCGGAATATACATTGAGAAGGATCTGCTTTTGGCCTACATCCCAGGTAAGAGATACTCTTCCTACGTGCAGTCCAGAGACTGGACGCTCCTGTTCCAAGACTCAAAACATTAAGTGTACCTGACCTTTTGTGCATAGCACTGAGAGAAAGAGCGACAATTGTCTTTTACTGCCAGTGATACAGAGAAAGAAGCAGGGAAAAGAGCGACCAAGTGGGTCACCCCAAGGCCTAATGGTGCTGTTGACTTCAGCACTCCCAGTTATTTCCACAGGCCCCTGGGGTAGTACCAGAAGCAAAAAGCACGTTCTAGCTTTGCGACCTGTGAGAATATGAAACCTGAGTTTTGTTTCTGAAGGAGACGAGGATATCCCTGGTTTGGACAATGGGACACTGCGAATACAGAGAGGAGAGAGACAGGATACAGCATAATTACAGAATTATTATGATTGCATGTACATTGATTTTGTACATGTGTGAGTGTGTCTACAAGTTTCTGTGTTAAACCGTAGGCTATTAAACCATCCTACTTCATTACACTGGGATAGTATTTTAGAACACTGTCGTGTTCCAATTTTAAGTTTTATAACTACCAGCCAAGACAAGGAAAGCATTAACAGTAGAAAGCATAAATGTAAGGAGGAAACATTTGGTCATTTAACTCAAGATCTGCAAATACTGTACTGTTAAGGGAGTGGTTGTCACTGCTCCTTTCCCTCCTATTTGTATGTGGGTTTTCCATTACTGCAAAGGAGAAGACATATGGGACACTGTGTCTGGCCTGAGAGGTGCCACCACAGTTCTTTGCCTCCTGCGTCAGCTCTGCACCCTCTCAGCAGGGGGGGTGTTTCTCTGACAGTCCCCCAACAAGGTCCCGAAAGTAATTAGCATGGCAACAGCGCCATAGATCAGTACTGAACCTAAACAGGGATTCTGGTTCAACGCAGCTTGTGACAAATCAGGGGACCCATTTAATAGCTTCAAATGCACAAATGCATTAACAGAAAAACAAAACAAAACAGAGCAAACCACCAGGACTACAGTTGTGACAGTTTAGTTGTGTGCATCTGTATTTTGGCATTGCCTAATAAGTAATATGAATCTCCTTCTTTCATTCTCCAGGATTAGGCTTCTACATTGTTCACGTGTCAATTTGCTTTTCTTGAACTCAGCAGGTAGGCAGCACCTCAGAAGGGCAAGTGTCCAGAAAGAAAGTGCTTTTGTGATATTCTTTACACCTCTTTGTAAAAGTGGCTTCCAAGACTTACTTGACAGCTCTGCACCCTACTACTTACATAAATGTCCTAATTTAAAAACAGTAATTATTATTGTTGAATATCTAACATCTCCTACTAAATGGAATGAACTTAAATTCACAGATCAAACAGAATTACATAAAAACTCCAAGGTAAATGCTAGAATATATAACTGAATCTAAGCAGAAACCTCAGATATACCTGTTAATTAACATCACTATATACAGTTCTGATATTTTTACTTGATTTAAAATTCTATTTAGGGCATAAGATTTAAACACATACACCTCCAACAGTGGTATGTTTTTGCAAATTGTTGCTAAATAGCAGTCACCAAAATATGCATGTATGTTCCAAGTGAATTATAAGATGATGTAGCTTCAACCTTTGTCTGTATCCTTTTGCAATTTTTGTAATGTATTTTTGATTTGTAATCACATTCAGCACATTAAGGTTTGTTAAACAAAATTTGAATTATTTCTATTCATAGGAAATAACAAAAGTGTTTCAATTTGCTTCTTTTTTATTTATTAGGACTGTCTTTAATGAGTAATTTTTCAATTATATTCCCAGCTCTGCTTCAGATTTGAAAAAACATTCTTAATCAGGAACACGACTTGCCTGATGCACTATGGCAAAAGAGGCAGACTCATCAATATGAGTATACAAGGAATGGAGAAAAACAAACTATAGGGTGTTTTCCCTATATACCTCTTTGATGAAACATTTGTTGAAATATGTTTATTTAGCCTGTTGGATTTGTTTATACATTTTTTTCCATAGAAAATGTCTAAAATTTCAGCCGGAAAAATAAGAAAAGAGATTTTAATAAATTGCATTGTTCAAATGTAATCTTACAGGCAAAGTCCTCTAAGGTATTTAATAAAGTAGGCCAGAGAACTCTCCTTTGTGGATAAAACTCTGTTGCAAGTTCCAAGTTGTTGGTGAGATAGATCTATTACATTATTAGCTCTGGGGTAAGGTTTCCCAGTGCTGCTAAAATATGCTCAATTTAAATTCTATATTATATCACCCCGTCTGAATAATTTTATATCTATATTTTACTTTTAAATGCTTAGCTGACTCATGTATTTTAAAGAATTATAAACATCTTTTTTAAAAAAAAAAGAATATACATCTTTATGTTACCTTTCTCTTTTATTACATTTAACTAGAATAAGAGGAGGTTCGAGGCCAAGGTTAAAACCAGAGGTTGCACTATATTTACATTTTGTTCAATACCAGCACTTAAGAACAGAGGCCAAGCATTTAAAAATAGGTTGAAGGGGATGAAGAGATTTAGAGGGGAATGCCTAGCTGTCTCAGAAACTACCAGGTGAGTCATAGCTCTGCTGCTGCGAAGAGCTCTGGGCAGGGAAATCGGTGCTATTTAGCACAGGGAAGGGAGACAGCGAAATACATTGGCAGAGCCGGCCTGTATTTCGATTTCATTAAGAAATGCTCCTTACTCTGAGCTGCATCTACAGACTCTCCCAGGACCTCTGCAGATCAATACAGGTCGCTGACAACAGTGTGCAAATTTCTGTGGCGGCACTAGGACTGTCAAGGGCAGAACTGGTCAGTAGCTCAGGACGCTGACTCCAAGCTGTCCGTCTGCTCCCCTTCTGCACCAAAGGGAAGGAACAAGGCAAACTGTTCTGTATGACCATGTTCCTGTACTCACGCACACCACTATATGCTAGTATGCACTCTGAGAAACCACACAGGAAGCGATTTATGTCACCTGTCCCACAAAGGCAACAGGGGAAGGCATATATAGTAGTTGTGCCAAAGAGCCCCGAATCTGAGATTTTATAAGGTGAAATATTTATCTTCTCTTTTTGATAAAGATGGATTTGATGTTGATGGAAGTGGCATTGGTTTTGACAGAGGAAGCTTTCTTCCTTCAATACTTTCAGTATGAAGTATTCCCACAGAGATAATTTTCTTCAGGTAGAACTCCAATCTGTGTAAACTAGGCAAACCATGGTACTTCTCGTAATAAAAGGCTATAAATATATTTAGCATCCTGTCCAATGCTGAGCTCAGGTAAGAATACAGCTTCCTTCCCCAGGCTAACTCTCACTCTTAAAGAATACACTTCATCTCCTGATTCTGTACTAAATTATCCCAGATGAGTGCCCAAAAATGGCTATGCTGTTGCTTAAAATAAACAAATAAAAGGCTAACAGCTAAAATACATGATGTTCTGACTGGGCCAGGTAAAATGGCATCTGAAAAATGGTCAAATGGAATAAAGGGCACCTTATACTCAGGTAAAAATGATATAAGTTCTCTCTGTGCCTTATACTTCAGGTTGTTATCACACAATATTTTTTTACTTCCTGGGGCTGCTGGTGGCAAATTCCTTTTTTTTTTTTTTTCTGTCTCTTTATCTTTCTTCCCTTTGTGGCAAGGGGCTCTTTCCCCACAAGCAATGCCCACATTGAGTCAAAGTGTCATTCAAGCCCACAAAGTCACACATTTTCAGCTGGGAGGTGGGTCTGACTATCCAATTACCTTTTGACACTTCGTAGTCTCCTTTGGCACCTAGGTACAATAAGCTGGGCATTTCAATATCTGCTCATCCTCAATTTAGACCTGTTTTGAAAATTCAAAAGAACCTTAAGTGATCTGTCCACAGCATTGAAATACCAACTTTAGTGGATACTTTGAAAACTCAAAGGCTTTACAAGATGAATAGCAAACTGTGGATGACAGCTCCTGTGGAGCCATTATTGAATTGCAGCAGTGATGACTGCATTGCTTTGGATTTAGATAAAAGACTCCATACAAGACAAATGGTAGGAGGACATCAAACAAGACTGTGTCCATGCAGTGACAGAAGCAATCCAATTGAAGCAGCTCTTGATTTCCCTGAGGTAACTTACTATTTCTTCTTGGGTAATTTGTATTAAGGAACTAAAGATTGTATATTCATTTTCTATTTACACTTTTCTCTAAAAATACTGCTTCTAGTTGTCAAATGCAAGACTTGCTTAAACTATTTGCTGGAAATACCAGTATCAGAGTTTTTAAATTATTTTGCATCTGTGGAGTTTTTTAGGCACAATATCACTCTGTCTAAAGGTTATAGACTGAGAGTTACAGTCAATACTGATCAGATAAAGAGATTAGTCAGCAAATCAATAACATACATACCAACAGGAAGCACTGTGCACTCAGGACAGCAATGAATACAAAGGGTACAGATAAACATCGTCACCTTTCTTTAGATGAAAGCTGATTTGAGAGCACTTCCACTATCTCATTAATAATGCACAAACCCTTAGTTTGCTATACAGGTGTAATGCAGATCTTGAGTAAGTTTCAAGATGTGCCATAAAATAGCTTTGCACAAAACCATTAGATTTAGGGTTTACTGACAGATATACAAGTACCATGGAAAGGATACAGAATGTATATTTAACTTCTTACAGAAAGTCTGCATTAGCATTTGAGTATTCCTGTCATTCCCACTTACTTTGCCTTAATGGTTTACAACATTCAAGCGACAAGGATCCCTTAAGCCAGCTTGCTTTGTAACAAGCTAAAGAGGGAGATACACTCTAAGTACACATCACGATCACCGCCTGGGAATGGCCATTCAGCCCACAGGGCTGGACTACAACTTATCCTACGTGTAATTGCCTGAAACACGTATAATGCTGTCAACTGGTCTTCAATACACACTGGTTCACTCTACAGATCCACTTCTACTTGCCCATCCTAATTGCTAATAGAGACAAAGACAGTCTTTCAGAGCACAAGCACATGTTAACGTTTAGTTTATATTTGCATTTTTTGAGATAAATGTGGGCATTTTAAGGACGTGAAGAGATTAAACATATACACAAACATAGGGGTGCATAGAAGCATATGATTTTTTTTCCTATATGTCCTCCTTGCCTCCTCTTGCATACCACTTCACAACTTGCTATGCTTGCTTTCTATTTTGGGTCAGGTCTAGCTGCCCATTCTTGTATTTTCCTCCCTTCCCCAACATGGCTCAGCATATTTTTCTCTCTGCTTGTCTTTCTTTTCACCACCTCTAATATCTTTTCTTTCCTAGGCCCTTCTTATTAAACCTAGAGCAAGATAAATTGAGATTAAAACAAATAACCTCTTTTTTCCCTCTTTTTTTCTATCATTCTAATTCTCCCTCCCACACAAACTGCCTGACAGACAGGCCATGGTCAGCTGCCATGTAAAATTTTACCTGGGATGCCACGTTGCCAGGAGGCACGATCCAAATTCCCTCCTCGCCCTGATGCAGCATCTTGACGAAACTTGACAGGGATGTAATTCCCTAAAACCATATCCAGCTTCAAATGACATTAGAACAGAAGGAGCCTTTAGCCTGTCATCCCCTCCCAATGAGAAAAGGACTCCTAAATCCAAAGAGTTTGGGGAAAAAAACCCTGTGCAGCAAATTTTTGCATAATCAAGAAACAGATCCCCTCCACCCCACCTTCAAATGCTTGACTAATTTAATGTGTGCACGTGAGTCTCTGAACTCCTTGCAATGATCTTGGTCCCAGGAGGAATTATCCGCATCTGCTCCTTTCCTTTTAGTATACTGTGAGCAATATACCAGAGATTCTAAAAGCTAAGTTTATTCTGAGCAGCTTCATTGAAAAGAACAGGTTTCAATAAGTGAAACTTAAAAATAGCTTCAATAGTGTCTAATCTGTGATTCCTGCTTGGCACTGATCATTAGGACCAAAAAAAAACCCACAAAATCTCAACAGAAAACTAACATGATTGATCTCGGTGAAAACAGTTTTGTTTTGTTCTCTTGAAGCTACCCTCAGAATTCTACTGTGCATGATTACTTGCAGTATTTTTCCATCTTCACTTTTACTTTTTAGAATTAGTGAGTTTGTCCAAGACCCAAAAAACTAGCAATTGTAATTGCCAGCCTAGGGATAAGATCCAGATGAATTTATTCTCACTTTCTCTTCCTCACTGAGGTCCTAATCGGAGCAAGGCCAGCTTTCTCATTACAGATTTTTTACTTTTAATTACCTCCTTCCTCTTGCTGACATGGGCAGTACTTTGCCCCTGGTTGGGAGGGTGGAACACTTGACAACTTCCCAGCTCTTCCCTTCGAGCCAGTTGGAGAATGAAGAGCTTAACCCCTTCCCTCTCTGAAAAAATAACTTCAGTATATATGGCTCCCCCAACTTCATCTGTATTTATGGCTACTCAGCATCTCAAGAAAGAAGACCACCAAAGTAACCTTTATGACTTGTATTTAAAAAACTAGAGACCTTGAGGTTCAAGCTGTTTCCTTCCCTGTAGGAGATTATATGTGTGGAACATCAGCTGTGGGGAACTGCATGTTTTTCCTTAACATCCATATGTGTACCGTTTCTTGAACATGAGGAACTGTAGACAGAATAAAAATAAGTACCCTCTGAATCCTTTCTCAAATAATCATTTGTGAAGCAGAAGTTTGTTCTATTTCCTACTGCCAAGAAATCCACCTCTTTGCCCTCCCCTTGTTATTGCCTGTATTGTTGGCAAAATTACTTTTCCTCCTAAAGTAAATTTCTGATGTGGATTTTGTCTTTGGGATTCTTCCTTCCCACAGACTTTTACCTGATTAAGTTCTTTTGATCCAAAGAACTGAATAGAAACTCCCTGATGATGACAGGCTGCAATTCCTCTGCAGCTTTCTCTCTCAGAAAAAAAACCCACAAACTACACTTAAACCCTCCCCCAAAAAACCAACTTCACAAAACCACACAACCCACACACACCCCTTCAAAAGTAAAACAGATGAGAAGAAACAAACCAGCTCAAAGCCAGTGTCAAACGTCAAATGCAGGTCTCAAAAGCATGTGTGGATTCTGCAGTACAAAGTCACTTTAAATCCCCTAGTCCCTCATTTCCACTCCCCAGGAGGAATCAAACCAAACAGAGAATAGCTTACATTGTCAAGACCTAGGAGCTTGTTGTAAGAATATCTAGTTCTTGACATTTGAAATTACTCTGGTTCAAACATTTTTTGATCTTTCTTATTAGCCTTGTGTCTTGAGAAATAAAAATATGATAATCAGAAAGTACATAATTGGGTTCAGGGTATTCTATGGTCACCCTTGCTGGCTCTGGAGATAAAGGCACTTTGAAAGATTACGTACAGATATCTGGAATTTATTCTGCACAGTCTGTGAAATGACAGATCTTTTTTCTTAATTACACCGGCTATCAGTCTAACACCTGTAGTTAACCATTCTGTCCTGAGGAATCTCTTCTGATATGTTTTATTGCTCCATCAGACGTGTGGCAGCAAAATGACACACAAGCTGAGAGGTTTATGACAGCACCCTGAATCCTCATGGCAGCTGTTTTACTCCACTGCCTCCAGACTCGGAGTGGTTGTCTGCAAAAGGTGCCAGGACCCTTCCCCAAGCACAATGGACATGGAAGCTACAGCTTTACAAGGCGTTTGGACAGAAAGACATGTGCGTGAGCCAACCCGCACAACTCCTAGTGAGATGTTTTGGGGAACAGCATTTGGTGGCCGGGACAGCCGCAGAGCAGGGCTGGGCTGAAAGCAGCCCCCGCTGACCAGCCCACTGCCCCCTCTTCTTTAAACCTCCACCAGAGCCCTCCCTGCAGCAATGAATCATGTACAGAGGGTTTTCCACAAGCTGGGTTTATTGAGCTGTATTATAGGAAAATATAGCTCAGACAGCCCCACTGCAGCCAAACCAATCTGTCTTTTTTAATTCTTTCTGTCACCTCATTAGGTATATAGCTAGAGTGACAGTACAAAAAAAAACAGACAAAACACACAACAACAAAACCAAACAACCAAACAACCACCACCAGCAAAACACAGAATACAATGTTTCCACAACTCCTGCTCAGACTTTGACATAAATAACAAGGCACCAAAAGATTAATTGACCAAACATATGTGACTTGGTGCTGTATATAACAAAGTGACATGCAGAATGGTCTCAATAGGCATATAAAGCAATTAAAAATAACTGTGCTTCAATGCATTGTACTATAACATAAAAGGTCATCCCTACAAACATGAAAAATATTACTGTGGTTTTTTCCCCACAGACACGCAAATACTTAGGTAGAGGTTCCAGTCTCAAAAAACAATCTTTAAAAATCCCTGAAAATGTGCTGTCCTGTATTCTTCTCCATCAGACCGTGTCTTTTCATCGACAGTTAATATTTTAAGTGAACACAAGAGGAAACATTATGAAGGCCAACTATACTTCGGAAGCCATTTCTGTACTAAATACAAAATATTTGTCCCGTGCATACACACGACAGTGAAGGAAATCCTGGCTAACCTCTATGAAAATAAAAAGCCTATGTTTTTTTCCTCCTAAAGCTTGCTTGTTTTCACATTAATGAGTTAGAACTGTATTCCAACAGAAGCTGCAGAGAGTACATTTTGAGGATCCTGATAATATTTGCAGTAACACTCTGAGTTTGTGATAATAATGTTTATGCACAGATGTAAAGAATGTGCTGACAGATTAGAAAGGAGTCAGCCAGTGTTTGCATAGTAGTCATTTTTATTTAAGGGGAGGAGAAAAAAAAATCAAAAATTACTATACACCTGGCTATGAAAAAGCAGCTTGTACAAAACTGGAAGTACTTACAAGTATTGCAACTCTCTAAGACCCCTTGAATTAACTCTGCAATTCAAGTAATGGGCACGTAAGATTACTGCAATTTGAGAATGATTGTCATACTAATATTAAAAGGAATCTTAGCCCAGACAGCAATATTAAGTGAGGATGTGTTAAAAATAAAAAAAAGTTCATTTATTGTAGAGACAATTTTCACTGTGGAGACCCTTCTTCCTTATGCATTTAGTCTATATTCACATTCTAACTGTGCTTGGAATGCTGTAATGTCCCCAGGGGTGTCTTGAAGGACAGCAAAGCTATATGTGTAGCATATGGCAGTAAGTATGTGCTCTTTCTTAATATACAGTTACTGTATCTTAAAGCTAATTGAGGCACTAAAGCAACATATTTTACAATGCCATAGAATGGGAAGAGATTATAGGAAATGTCATTTGCTGTCCAACTGATCAGAGAGACTGCCCTGATCAATACATACAGAAATATGCAGCAGCTATAGTTGGAGGAAACACACTGATTCAGGCAGAAAAAAAGCAAACACTCATGAAGATAGAAGAAGAAACAGCAAAACATCCAATTAGAAGAAACATTGTTTCGGAAAGTTGAAGCATGTAGAAACCTGCAACTTAACAACAGACTCCACAACTGCAATGGGTAACCTCAAGCCATGCATCATTTTTTTCAAGGATTTGCCTTTCAACCTCATTAGAGCAGGGGCAGAGAGATCAGATGTTCCTCGCTCCTTTTGAAAAGCGACGGGGAAAACTCCAGGTAATCAGGAGGTATTTATGATTTCCATTGACTTTCAATTTTCTTGGTTCATCTGTTCCCTTTCAGAACGTTTGATGCTAGTCTGTTCTAAACTGTGTGTTGAATTTGCTTTAATCAGGTGTCTTTGTAACAGGCATTAGGTCAGTTACTGTTTGATTTTTTTCTGAGAAAATAAAGGTTTTCTTAGTTTCAAAAGTGTCCTTTGAAGAAACGTGTCATATTCCAGGCAGAAAAGAAAAGGGGCGGGGGGGAGAGGGAGGGAGGGGAGGGCAGGAAGGGGAAGAGGACCAGAGAGGGAAGCAGGGAGCAATCCTGTAAATCTATTCTTTCTGCACAACAGTGGGGAATCATGCACAGTTGTTGGGGGACCCTTTTTACCTCTCATTGTGTAATCCCCCCACAAGCTCCTTCCTCCATTCACTGAAGCCATTTGGCAGGAGGAGAGCTTAATATTTAAGTAGACAATGGCATACACTGACAAGTGCTAGCTTAACAAAATATTCTTCCTAGTTTTACACCTCCTCTCTCCAGAGCCTCCTTGCACTTTGCTGCCAGGTGACTCTCAAGTCCCCTTTCCCCTGTGCCATACATTTTTCTGGATTTAGTAACCAAACCTTAACATCACCTTACCACCATTGCCCAAACTTCAGCTCTTCATCCTGTCCTGCCTTTCTGCTGGTGATTGCAGCCACCTGAAACTCTCCTCTCTTGAACTCTCTCCGTCAAACCAAAAGTCCTGCTTCTCACAAGGATATTCTAAGTGCTGAATGTAATGAAAAGCTACTTAATAGAGGCTCTGTGGTGAGGAGCACAGTCTCACATAGTCATTGGACATAGGTCACCTCAGGTAGGCTGAATTTCCTTTCGGAAAAGGCTTTATAGAATGTAGGAGGAGCCCGAGGTAAAAACGCATCTTAGCTCATAGCCTAGCAAGCCTCAATGAAGTGGCTAAAGGTAAGGCTCTGTTTAAAGTTTAGCTTAAAATAGCATGTTAAACTAGAAAATTTAGTTGCTATTCTTGGCAATGAGAACTCTGGAAATTCTCTGTCAAAGAAAAATACAGTCACCTCTGATTTTTAGAGGGAGCTCTCCCATATATTTGAGACTCAACAATAGTAGTAGGTGCTGAACACCACTGAAAAACGAGCCATAAACCGTCTCGAAAATCTATTTTAATTGTTCCTAATATACATTTTTAAGATTGATATCTCATTTCTTGCATTACAAACAGAGCTGCTAAGATGGTACTGTTTGGGATGCGGAAAGAATAGATTGTGTGATGCTAAGAGAAAAGGTGCTGAGGTAGCTGGCAATTGACAGAGTTAATGAAGTATGTTAAGCAGGTACAATATAGATGAAGTTGTCCCCTGTAGGGTGATTGGCCACTGGGGAAATAATGTGACAGTTGTCTTTGTGTTAAAATAATGTGGTACTCCTTCTTTGCCAGATCCTATCTGCAAAGGGAGATGAAAGAGTTCTTGCAAAGATACGTAAGTCTTCCTATAGCAAACACTGTGCTTGAAGCTGGCAGGAAAAGGGCAAGATAAAGAGAGGGTAAGGAGAGTAATGGCTATCTGCAAAGCAGTAAGGCAATTTCCTACAACCCACACATGAATTATCTACTATTGAAAAATAATAATTTGACACTGTTTTCTATAATCCACTCTCATGCACTACAATACACTGCGGTGCTGCCTGGGGATGAATGAGAATAGAACTTGGCCTGCCAATTTTTCTGGAAGTTGGTAATTTTTAGACATTGTCTTAATAATTAACTAACTAGCTCCCAAGCAGTACACTGGATCTAGACAGCAAAGGATGGTTTTGAGACTAATATAGGGTTTGTATTATTATCTCAGTCTATTGTATGTGAATATTACCATTGATACAACAGTGGAAATATTAAATGGAAACAGAGCTCAGCCTCTCAATTATACCAAGATGAGTGGTCAGCATTGGTTCCAAAAGAGGCATGTAGAGTGTGGAGTAATGAAAAATCATTGATAGCGTCAGTTTGGTTTCTAAATAGTCTAATGTGCTATTCTGGCATTGTTCTTATGAAGAACATCTCAGAAGAGTAGTTAGCTTCCTTGGTCATCAGATCTCAAAATACCCTGAAGCTTTCTTGACTCTTTCAGGTGCTGACAGTATTTTCATGTCATGGACACATGAAAACAATGCATTTTTTTAATTATTGAAGTTGTGGCTGCTGATATATTCTTGATTAATATTTATCTGCTTGTAATGAAAGTGAGTTAGCTGTTACTGGACTTTTGAGATTTTCGGTGTGGTTTTATCCTCATCCTCATCAACACCTTATCAATACAAGACAAAAAAAAAAAAGAAAGAATTTCACCAACAAATGTCTTCTAAAAGATGTCTTTCAAATAGGAGCACCAGAGATGAATAACCAAGAGTTCTTCTCAGGGTTATTAACTGTAATGATAGTTAGAAAGAAAGAAGTGATTCTTAACAAACATAGGAAAATTAAGAAAATTTTTCTAATCATCACACAGCAAAAAATCTTTTAACTTTCAAAATATGGCATGTGGGAAAGATTAAATGGAAGCACTTGTTCGGTGCAGAATTAAGTTTTTAATAATCATGATCATTTTCCCCAATCTTTCTTATGGCTGTAATATTTGTATTTGTTATTATATTGTCAAGAACAACAATCTGGACGTGAGAAGATTTTCAGCAGAACTTCTTACTATGGGAATTTGAAAATCACTCCCTTACAATTTATTACGGAACACAGTTTAAAACATTTTTGTGCCCAAAAATTCTCAGGTGATGCCATTAAGACAGCATAAAATACCACAAAATACCAGGAGATCAAACCAACTAGCAATTATCTAAAGCATTTTTCTGGTTTCTACCCAGATTTGCCTTTTGGGAGTGCTAACTCAGTAAATAATCACTATACATAAACAAAGTATTGGCTGTAACTCTCAAAAGAACTTAAACTCGTCTTCAAAGTGTTTTGCTTTGTTTGACAAAATACTCTTTAGGGATGTACTAATGGACAAAGCTAAAGATCCAAAGAAAGGAAACTTGATCCATTTGAAAGAGAATAGAAGGCTGAAGGAAGCAAATGTAAAAATATGCTGGTACTCATTCAAAAAGTGCTAACTTCCTCCTGTAGGTCATCTCACCTACCCACCTCCTACCACAAAACAGTGTAATCCAAAAGTGCTGATGCTCTGTGCTAGCAAGACTTTTCTCTTTTCAGCCCTTGCATAGGACTAACCAACAACAGAGAGACTGTCTTAAAAATAAAGGATACCGTAAAACTCCACAAAATCAGGTCAAGCAGAGCACTCCTATTAGTAGCAATTAACAAACTCTGAAATTATATTTTGTATCTCAAGGCTTTTTACAAATATCCACATAAAACCACTGTCATTAAAGGTAACAGCTGGAAATTGCATGTGCATGAATGAGATGCCCACATGCTCAGACTGACGGTGTATCCTACATGATTAGCTCAGTGGTTTGAGCGCAGTGCTGACAACAATGACAACACCGAGGTCGCGGTTTCGATTTCCTCTCGGTCTCCATGTGTTGCCTGGTCTAGTCGAGAGGTGGTGTCCCTGCCCATGACAGGGAGGTTGGACTAGATGATCTCTAAGGTCCCTTCCAGCCTAGGCCATTCTATGATTCTATGATTCTATGATTCTATGATTCTATGATTCTATGATTCTATGATATAATGAGTAAAGTTGTCCTGTAAAATGAGCATTTTACAAAGGCTAGATAGAGACTAGTCATCCCTCCCTCCCTTTCATCTTCTTGCTAAATATACTGCCTTTTCTAAATCTCTGTGCAAGTATTAGAAGGGCAGCAAATCTGAGCCAGTTGTGAGGAAGTACTTGAACATGCAAGGGAATTGTGCTGTATGTAACAGCTCAATTATCGTCCTTGTTAAATAGGCAATGACATTTTACTGTTAAGTTGTGAAGCAACCTGTTTGTTACAGGGATATGGCTACTTATTTAAAGGATACGGTCTAAGGCCTGGCTAAATACTCCAAAGTGTGCATAAATCTAAACAGTACGACAGCAGAGGCTAGATGGCAAGGCTGCACTTTCTTCCACTTCAGATACTTTCATCTATTTCACAGCATTTGAATGAGAAAAATGTGTCTTCTCGGATTTGAAGCAGTGCTGGCCACACATATGCAGACAAGGAGCCAACTACATTCAGATGAAAATCTGCAACTGTGATATCCTACAAAATCTGGGCAAGGTTGGTTTTGTTCTGAAATTTGTTTGCTTGTTTGGTTTTGGGTGTGGTTTGGTGGATTTTTTCTTCTTCTCTTTCTCCTGTTAATAACCTTTCAGATCTCTGCAGAGCCAAGAACAGAGCTGAGATATCAAATATATTTCTCAAAAGAACCAACAACTCCATGCTCTTCCAGAAAGGTATGTTTTTGTTTGTTCTTCCATTCCAAAAGTTTCCCTTACATCAGTAGCTTCCTTAACAACAAGGATAACCTAGCTTGAAAGGGTTTTGCTCTGAAATGTCAATGTTGTTTACTTCCTCTGCTCTTCATTTCAGCATCTTGGTCTGAATTTTCAGATCTCGGTCTGTGGGAATCATAAATCATGGGGAATAGATACATAGAAAATGAAATAGTATGGTCCATGTACTTAGTTTTCAGGAACTTTGAGTCTATATCTCCCCCGTTGTCAGCTCCAAGCTCTTGTCCAATCAATTTTTTCATTTTTAAGGGAAGCTAGACCTAAAAAAGAAAAATCACAAAAGAAAATAATCACTGTGTCATCTGTTTTTCCCCACAGTTTGAGAAGTCTATGTTCTGATCCAGCATTCTGCTTAGAAACATGTCTAATTTTAATTAAACTATTACAGAATGTAAAGGCTGCGTGTTTCAGTTTGATTCTCCCTTGGTACAGACCATCTTATAAATACAGTGGCATCTCTCTGAAAGTGAGACAGACTCTCTAACCTCTTGCAGCTTTCATAAAATCCTGCCCATATGTCATGTGGCTGCCACCTTATCGTCTCATGGGACAGAAAGTCCTGGCAACTACTTCAGAAATTCAAAAAGTGTTTTCTTAAAAAGAAGATTTATCAAATGGAAACAAAACTTTACGTTGTCTAAAGCATTATCTGAGATTCTTCTTGAAGGATAAATCCTTTCCTTAGTGCCTAGCTCACGCTTCTCAGCTGGATACTGGGAAACTAAGTGGAAGAGAGGAAGAAGCATTTTCTCTGTAAAAAAGTCATTGCTCTTGTTTAAGAAATGACATGGTTTTAGTGGCATCTGCTCACTCTCTTCATGTGAAAAAGATTAGGGAGCAGTTTTGCAAAGTTATTGGAGCAGCTGCAGCAGTTTCTTCATCAGGAACTGGAAAATCCTTTTGCAGAAGACAGAGGCTGCCTTTTGAATGGTCGTTTCCAAGAGGTGAAACAGTAGCAGGAGGTCTGCATCCCCTAATGTGATTCTATATGCGAGGGTGGCCCTTGGCACCGTACAGATTTCATTGAAGCCATCAGAGCTGCACCCAAGGCCAGAAAATCCCTTAGATCTGTTTGCAGGACTGGTGATTCTGGCTTGGCTGCTATTTTTGCAATGGTCTGACATGCTTGTCTGTATGGGTTATGACCATCTTTTACGTTTCTGCATGTGCAATCAAGATAAGATGAGTGGAAAAAGAGAATTTCTCTGTCACATGGGAAGAGAAGCAAGCATTACAAACCCAGTACATTGCAATAAGCCATAATTACACATGCAAATTCATCAACTAAACTTGGACATGCAATTAAGTTGGCTAATTATGTTGTAATTGTAACTGAATACTGAAACAGATGACCATGTCCCAGCCTCCACCCCACCCTTTGCGTCTCTGTGCTGTAGCACAGTGGTGTCTCCGCTCTTGTGTAGCTTGGGTAAATGCTTTCAGTTTCTTGCTTAAGCCACCAATATTTCCAGCCACCAATATTTACAACTAGCTTGCCATTACAATAGCTGTGACTGAGGCCCTGTTGTGTTGTATTGTCTCAGTAGACAGTGAGACGCAGTTCCCAGCCCAGAAGCTTGCGGTCAAAGCAAGTCAAAGACAAGTTTTGGAGAAGTGGTGTTGTCCTCGTTCTTCATTCAGGAACCTGAGCTATGGACGGGTAAGAGGTGTGCCGACTTCCACAGACAGTGAGGTGCTTAATTCCCTTTTACCTCAACAGACTTTGCAATAATAGCCACTAGTGACAGGTTTCACCAAACCTGAGATACTCTGCTGAGATAGCCACATTGGCTGTAAGCTCCCAGAATAGTCAATATCCAGAGAGTCAGCTCCACCAGGTGATTGCACAGAGAGCATGACTGAGCAGAGAGGTGCCTTACTTAACCTCCTGGCCTCAGCTTGGACCAGCCCAGGATTAAATTAGTCCTTTAAGTGCTCAAAATCAGATGAATAGTTCATAGCAGAGATGAGGAATCAACTCTTCTTCTTCACTTTCAGCAAATTAGCTCCTGAGTTATATGGCTTCTTTGTGTAAGTTTGCCTAGAGATTTCTGAATGTACTGATGCCATCAGCAGTGTCTAAATATCAGTATTTTGATTACTGTTAATATGCATATGCTTCAATAAAATGAATTTAGCTAAGAATAAAAATACCTTTTATACAAGATATAGCAATTTTTAGCAATGTATTGATTTAATGTACTTAGTTCAGTGAAAAATCTGTTGGTTTAAGCTATCTGCCATTAGTTTCAATTAAAATATATTGATCTGAGTAAATGTTGGTTAGATTAAGTGTTGCCTGACTGTGAAAAAAATATTTGCTTAAGCAAAATTGTATGAGTATTTAGATATGTATTTTAGGTTGGGGACTCTTCTAGCATGAGTAGAACTGTTTAGGTATCAATAAATTTCTTTAAAGGTAAATTAAAATATCCTTTCTGAAATTAGAAAAGCTGATTACAGTAATATTGAAACTACCATGCATATTTATTCAAGTAATTTTTTTTTAAAAGAGTAACCATTCAGGCAGGAATATTGTAACTTTAAAAGACCGGAAATTCAAGCCCTCTGTAAGGGAAACCAGGTTTTCCTATGGAAAGGCTTTCCTCTAACCACAAAGGTAAGACCTCCTGGTATCCTCTGAAATTAGATCTTTTTGAATTACAAAATAATCTTGGTAACCCTAGATAGTAGGACAACACAGATGCAGGGTAGGACTTGTAGCTATTATAAAGTACCATATGTACATTATTCACAGGATTAATTTTCATTCAAAGCACCAAAAACATCTATAGAGAAACAAAAAGCATGCAAGAATTAAGGCTGATACACCAGTCCTTTATTAGTTCTATAAAGCCTGGAAGCCCTTGAGACTCTGATCTTTTATCACCTTGTGATAAAAGACTGACTTGCCTGCCTGACCCTGTCCTTCGCTGCCTGCCCTCGCAACCAGATGACACCTCCCCAGCACGGGCAGCCAGGAAGCAGGCGGGGTCTATCCCACAGGGTTTTGCTTACAGCCACACAGCAGTTCAGCTCTAGGGTTCTGATTAAACAGATTTGGGAACATCTGGAAAGGTAGCTGTATGTTTATTCTTCAAAGATATACATGCTGTTCGTTCATACCATTTACACCAGAGCTGATTATTTTAGTCACATGTTGTTTATTTTCATCTCACCTATTCTGTTAAAAAAAAATGCTCAACACATCCCAGGATAGAAAGTAGGGAGTTTCTTATCCCTACAGGTTTGTCTGGGAGAAAGGTACTCCTCAGTCTCCCTCTTTATCTGTGTGTGGATGTGTACAGAGAAGAAATCTTGCATTCATAGGGTTTTGTACCTGCCACGTGTCCAGTATTACAATAGCATGCTTTGTCAGGTAGAACTGCATTGGCTGCGACAGTTCATATATTCTCTGTATATATTCTCTGTTCATGAGCATCAGGAGATTGACAATCAAAAGCATCAACACAGCAGTAAAGCACTTTTCTGGATGGCAGGAGGTGGTGCCAGGGCCCCAACAGAACGCAGCTGTGGTGCAGTGTTCAGGGGGATCACAGTACAGCCAGGCACACATCATGCAAATTTGAGGAGTCCACAAGGCACAGACATGCACGCAAAGATCATTTGGGGGCACGTTTTCAGTGCAGTGTTTGGAAAACATACAACTTCCACTAACTTTATTCTGGATTCAGAAAGCCACATTCCCACATCTTATACTCCAAATGTCCCCCTGACTGTCAAAAATTCACAGCCATTAAACTACCAATAGACAGGTACATTCTGACTTAAAGAAGTGACAAGTAATGATTGAAGTTACAAAATGGTTCCGAAACCATGAGGGATTACTAAACCCAATCTTTAAACTCTTGAGGGAGGAATAAAAAAATGCATGGGTACTTCCTTTTCTACATTTTCTGAATCTCAGTTTTTTAAACTACTCTTGTATCATTACCTTCCAGAATTAACTCTAGAACTGCTAAGGTTGGAAATATATTGTATCTTGTAGCAGAAGCTGAGATTTTAATGTTCTCAAGGTCTGTGGCTGTAAGAAAGGCACTAAATCTTGAAGGCTCATGATCATTTTGTGAATACTAGCAGTGATGCATACCTGAAGTACCTGTCTATCCTGTTAATGACCCAAGCAGATATCAAATTTCTACATTTTGCAGTATATGATTTCCTCTAGAGAAGAAATAAATAGATAAAAGGTCAAGAAGTTGTCCTGTGTTTGTTAAGATGATCTTAGCTTCAGATAACCTGAAAAGTCCTTTCTCTGAACACAGTAGATTTTAGCAACCACGGGTAATTCATTTGATTATGGCTTTACTTTCAGACAGGACTTTATCAAACACCTCTTTCCTTTTAGCCATTACTTGTTTCAAGCTGCCATTGGGTATACCAGGTATATCTAAATAGTCTCTGGTTTTGCTGTTTCCTTCACTTATAAAGACAACCACAGTTACCCTTCTCATTTCCCCTGTCTTTTTGATTGTGAACTGGAGATGTGAAAGAACCTTTTCAGCTTCATGAGTCACAGTTGTTCTTCAGGTGGAGGTTTCTATAGTTTCAACTAACTGTTTCAATAAAGATATGGTTTTAGACTTGTTTTAAACAAAGAACTCCTACCGATTGCCTTTTACAAGGTTTTGTTTAAATCCTGTAGTAACAATAGTTAAACACCACTACTATGCCCTTGCACAGGAGAAGAAAGAATTCATACCTGGAAATGTATTGTTTATGAACTTTCACATTGGGATGGACCTCTCCAACTGTATGTCACATAGCAATTATAACAACCATTATCATCCAAAAGGAAAAACTATGCAAGTGTGAAAACAAGAGGTG
>NW_009714192.1:0-63575 GCF_000703405.1 Apaloderma vittatum | reverse complement strand
CATTCCTGCGCAGGAATATATGGATCATTGAACAAGTCTTGGGGCAAGACAGGGCATGAAAATCAGCCACAGCACTGAGCAGTCAGCATTATACATAGTACCTGATTATCAAATGTTAAGTAAAAATAAGCTGTGTGCTTCCTAGACAAAGAAAAGCGTAGATAAAAGGCACAGATCTGAGGCACCCTACAATTCCAGAACTTTTCTAGGGCTGGGACATTAACACAACTCTACGTTGATTTCCTTCAGCTCTAATTTGGAGGAAACAGCACAGAGTGGAAAAAGGGAAGGAAGAATCAATTCGCTTCCTTGATGTTCATGTTTGCTTTTATTTATTAATGTTCTTACTTGCTAAACTGGCAGGGGGATTTGCAGCACCAGAACAAATCCCTACTGCCTTTTTAACCCAAGAATGTGAAGATGTTGTTTCTTTCCCATCCAAAGTATGTATTTACCTTGTGAATTAACACTACAAAAACAGAAAACTATCTACGAAACAGGCATTTCTGATTTAAAATATACAGAGGCCATTCCCCCTCCTCCATGTCCCCCACCATTCACCTCAGTGGGAGTTTCTGACTGAATAATTAAAGACAAAGTTATCTTCAGAGGCTGAAGAATTAAGTCTGCTTTTGAAGCAACGAGATAATGGGTACCCAGAACTCGAAGAACAAAGCTGCTTACAGCATGATCCCAGTCACTTAGGGGGAAAGTCTCAGAGACACAGAAGCTCCCTTAACCAAAGCCAGCTCCAGTAACCAAAATCCCAGCAAAACACAGATGACACTGCACAATGCAGAAAAGCAAGAATACTTACATTATAGGATTTAGTTTAATCCATATCACAAAACTAGGTCAGATGACTATCTAAGCAGGTAAGGATTAAATGAGGAACAATAAGTGCAACAAATATGAAAGAAAGGAGTCAGTAAAAGATAAGGTGAAAGAGCGAGGCAAACAAAATATTATACTAGGCCTAAGCAGCGAAACATATACGCAGAGCTGCTGGAAATTTAATATACAGTACTACATACACTACGTATGTCAGCATATACTCAAAAAGAAAAGGATCCCAAAAGGTGATAGAGATATTTTTGATATGACAAATTTAAGGTATTTAATTTTTTAGTGGTCACAGTATTACACTTTGATGCCATCAATACCAGTTTCTAGACCAGGAGTACCATATTCCCTGACATTACTCCAAGTATTTAATAGATTCTTCTCAGCAAGCTGAGGTTATGTAGAATAGCCTAATATCACACTTGCTGAGCCAAAGTTAGGGCACAGGAATCCTGCAAGATAAATCATCTGTGAGATCATACTTCCTGTGTTCAAGAAAGACGTATTTTACCAGAAGGAGAGACTATTAATTTGAACGTATTCTTTTATCTTTCCTAAAATTTCAAAATCTAAGAAAGTTTTTCCAAAGGTGAAGAGACCAGAGGGTGGGCAAACACTCATCAGAACGGAGAAAAGTTATTTACAGTGAAGCTGAAGTCAGTCAGATAAGTGACTATTCTAATAAACGTTTGACTTTTCTCCTGCACTTTCTGGAGAGAGATTCAGGCTTAAGAAATAAAGTGTCTAAATTAAGAAGCTTAATAATTTCTGCTTTTAAGCTGACTCGGTGGCTTGTGGGAGTGCTTAAGATTTATGCTAGAAATTCCCTTGCATCCCAGGGATCAGGAGTGGAAGCCGATAAGATAACTTGAGGCACAGGAGCAGCATGTCTCACTCCACTAGCTCTGCCTTCAGAGAACATTAGTAGCTGGCATGAGGATGAGTCTAGCTCTCTTTCAAAAGCATAAAAGAAGCAAAGGCGGATAGCTACAGTATACTGCCTACCACACATTCCCCCAAGCACAGGAACTCAATTCCATTGCTTTAGTGGCCTTTTTCAGATTCCTTCACCATGATAGACTCATTGTCAAGCAGAAGAAAAGGAAATAAACATTTGTCTTAATTAGCACCAAGCATTAAACAGCAACATACCTGTGATGGAATCACAGACCCCACACTGAGAACTGGAAAAGTCCTGAAGGTTTGCTGGAGGGGATATAAGTTCACACTTGGCCTTCCCAGCCATCTCTGCTCACTCCCACCAACCAGGCAGAAGTGACCAGGAGGCAGCAATTGCTTCAAGGCAGCCTCACTGTGATTGAGATGTCATAGAATCATAGAATGGCCTAGACTGGAAGGGATCTTAGAGACCATTTTAATCCAGCCTCCTTGTGGCCAGGGCCACCACCTCTCGACTAGATCAGGCAACACATGGGGATCCAACAGGAATCGACCCCACAACCTTGGCGTTGCTAGCACCACGCTCAACTGACTGAGCTAAACAGCCCCCAAAGTTAAAGCTAAGAGCGTAGGATCATGTTATTGCTATGCAAACCCCATCCCCAAGAACCAGCCCTGCTCAAAAGACCTTTTCTGAGGGTAAAATTTGACTGGTTTACCATATCTTGCTAAGTATTCTTTCATTTACATAATACAACAACATTGACTTGTACTATTCTTGTAATCTATTAGAATCCCTAAATCCTTTCTAAAAAAAAAGGCAAACAGGAAACTTCCACAACAGTATCCCTTCTTTTTCAGGATTTTTACTGAAGATGTGGAGCAGAAGAGGAGCAGGATATTTCAGAAGCTCCTTGTGCCTGTTAGGCCACCCTGCATTGCACTTGCTTTTCAGGGAGCCCCTCTGCACCCATGTGGAAGCAATATAGTAAGTGTAAAACTGCAACGTGAATTGTACAGCTCAGTTACTTAGGTATTGCCTTTAACTAGAGAGAGACACTCAGTCTCATCAATTAAGGGCTAGCCAGTGTGACTGAACACCACAAAATACTCTCTATGAACGTTTGTTTCAATTCCTAGTCAAATTTGCCTGCAATAACATTCCTTCTGCCTACATTTCTCACAAATGGGCTATTTATTAGTTTTATGCCAGACCAGGAGTATGTGCTACTCAGAACAACTTCCAGTTCAACACAAAATAGAGTGGTGGAAATTTAGACTCTGTTCGCAGATCTGGAAAAAAAAAAAAGACTGAGAAATAAAAATTTAAAGTGAGATTTGAATTTGTATCTATGACAATGGCACACCTCTAATGGGCAGAGACTGCCAGAGAGTAGCACTGTCCTATGTGCTCCACTGAAGTAGAAGACTCACTGCAGGTATTTAGTAAACTGGCCCCAAAATTTATCTGAGGCCATCCAGGATGTTTCAGTCTTAAGATAAAGGCTTGAAGTTCTAGGGTGAACCACAAGCATGCCAGAAAGGAAGGACAGAAATTATACTTCTATTGTCTTATATCCTCTTTTGTTTTCACACTGTAAGTGCTTCAGGGCATGACTGTACATATGCAGCAGAGGCAGGCAAAAATTATAACATAGGTTAAAATAGTTGATAAAAATGATTGAACAAATACAATTATGAGTGTATTTTTATCCCTGAATTACTTACAAAATGTCTTGAAAGAGCTCTGAGCATTGTTTCAGGTTTTTTTGTAACCAAAACTTACCTTAAGCATTGGGAGGGTGTGTCAGGACGAAGAGTATGGCAGCAGCCCAAGGGTTAAGGCAGCTGGAAAAAAACAGCCAGAAAGACAGTAACAAAGCAAATATCTACTCAGCAGAGTGTTTAATGCCAAAGATCAAGTTATGGCATGTAGCTGGTAATATCGCTAAGGTCAAGAGGTTGCAAACCCTTTTATGATGGTTATCTCTGTCTCTCATCTTCCCATATTTTGACTTTACGCTCTATTTTTCTTTCACCAGCCCTCATGGTAAGTGCCTAGTTGATGGCTATTCTGTTCAGCCTTTAAGAAGGAGAGGTAAATCCCAGCCACCGTTTCTGTGGTTTCTGTTTCCTGTGTCAGCAAATAACTCTTGAGTAACAAATGCATCCAGGAACATCAGGGTCTGTTCATGGACAATTTGCAAACATAAGATTCAAAAATTCAATTAATAACTGACTTGTTATGAATTATCTCCACCTCTTCTGCTTGCAGCTCAGCAACTGTGTAGCCAGTCAAGCCAACACACACCCCCAAAAACATGAGACAATTCACTTCTGACCTTGTTCTTCCTGTGACCTTATAGCACTGGCTTGCAGAAAGAATATGCATATACAGATATCTTGGCATAGCTTCAAGAGCAGTTCAGTAAGTAGTTCACAACTGCTGACCATCTGGCTGTTAGATGTGAGAGGGATCTATTAATGTTAGAGCTAGAACATTGCCAAGCTGCAACAGAGACTGCAAGACAGGAGTGAGTACGTACAAGCCCTCTTCAAAACCCCAATAGAAATCATTGCAATTGTTTTATCAGCCCATTTAATCAAGCAACGTCATATTATTTCTGGTGCCATCACATCCAGAAGCTCTATACTTTGTTTGATAATATGATAGGCTGTCCCAGACACCTTTAAATCTGAGTTTATCTCTCCATGATATGTTGGAAAAGACAGTTTTTTATGCATCCTCTTAGTCCTTCCAGCCCTTTAAGATTATCAAAAGCAATCGAAGAGATAGACATAGGTGTTGTTAACAAAGTTGGCAAGCCTCAGTTAGAGGCGATGTAAATTAAATGGGACACCGCATTGCAGTATGGTTTCTCACTGCTCCTGCTCAGCTTAAAGCTTGGTAGAGTAAGTTTTCATCATCCAACACTTTACTGCATTGACAGAATATACAGTAAGCAAAGAACAGAGAATGGCAGAAGAGGGAGAGATACATAAATGTTTACAGTTTATGGGTCAATTTATGCAGTGTCACGGGGACTAATGAACAAAATCTCTGCTCGGGGTTCTCTGAACACATTTATTTCACTGGTGACACAGAAGAAAGTATCCCAAGGAATTTGGCAGGATCATCTTGCACATCACTTTAGACAGGTCTTTACACTCAATGGGAGCAACAAGAAGAAAAAGCTATGAGAAGAATAAAAAAATCTATTGTATTGAAATTGATACTAATTTCACAAAACATTAAGTAATTTTGGAAGCAATAAAATGTGATAATAAATTCTGCATTTTCCCTTGAATAATATTTTGAAAACTGTCTAAACACCTATTCTTCCTCTTATAGATTTATTTATATGTATTTGGAATGTGTATTGACACACAGGGCCAAGTTCAGAACGTGCTTTCTAAACAGTTTCTTGGTTTTTCACACTGGTCTGATTGGTCTAACTTAAAACGTTTCCTCAAAGTACTTTTTCCCTCCTATGTATGCTTCCAGTGATCCGACCAGTCTATGAAATTTAGGGAGCTGATCTCAACTGAACCCAGTATAAAAACCTTTTGAGGTTTGCCCATCCCTGCTTACAGTGCTGTTTTGAAAAATAACCTCAAGGCTATTTAATTAATCATTCATTCTTTTAGTCTCCCAACCCAGGTAGATTAATACCTACACAACCCACAGATCAATGAGTTCTGGAGTTTCCTACAGATTAGCAAATCTGTACTTTTAAGCTATTTTGCCTTAGAAGGAAAGAAAGAAGGAAAGAAAGAAAGAACAAGCATATTCCCGGGAGGAACCTTTCAGGGATCAATTCATAAGCAAAGGAAAACATGCTATTCTCAGCAAGGAAACAATGTATTTTTTGCCTGCTACAGTGATTAATAACACGCTATAGCTAGAGCCTGTTTAGAGAGCTCCATCAATCCACGTAGGCCAAAAGCTGACCCACTTTAAATTCTTAAAATATGATGATAATTGCCCCCAATGTTTTGGGTTGTTTTTTTTTTTTTAATTTATAGAAGAAAGTGGAAGCTGTAGAATTGCGCGAAACTGTTTCCTCCACCAAGAAAACCGAATATTACTGTTAAAAGCACCAAGAAGTGGTAGCATAGCTTTAGCAGTAGAGCACTATGAATAAAATTCTAGGGCTCTAGAGAAAGCAACTTAAAAACTTCCAAAATTTGAGGTAGATGGAAACCATAAAATACCACGCTGTTGGTTTGTTAATTCAGAAGAGGAAGGATTTCTCTTTTTTCCAGCCCAGATTTTAAAATTCCAAGTGAGGTTCTGCATGTCTTCTGGCTTCAGGGGCCATAAACACAGACCAAAAAGCAAAGTTTTGTCTGCCTGGTTCCTATCTAATAGAGCTGGTAACCATTTTCTGGAACTGAGAGGATGAGACTTATACCTATAGGCATCCAGGAGCTCAGAGATTACATTTTAGATTACAGTTAGTAGAATCAATCCTCAGCCTTGAACCTTCCCTCCTCCACATTAGCCAGAGATGAATATTTGCTGGCCTTCTTGGGCCATGACTATGAAAAGGACGAAATCCCTGCAGATCATGTTTAGTTCTGACAGGGCTTGTTTCCATCAAGGATCAGGTCATTGAGGTCTCCTCGAGCAAAGCACGCATAGAGCTATTCACATAGTGAGTAAGCTTGATAATGTTGGTAGGACTACTCAAATACGCAAAGTCACATTGGAATTTTAGTGGATAGGGGACTTACTGAATAAATAAATTCGTAAACGCTCAAAGCACAAGAAGGCTGAGAAAATAAATTTTTAAAAATCATCAAAATCTTCAGTCAAAATAGATAAAAGTCTCATTTTTCTTATCTAGTGAGAAAGTATGTTTTATTGAAGACAAAACCTGAATTATTAATATACAGCCAATAGCCAAACATAAGATAGAGTGTATGCTAATTTCAGAGTTCAAATAGGAATTTATGGTTCTAAATATAGCCTCCCATTAAAAAAAAATACCTTGGCTCTGCTGTTTAAAAACACATCAAACCCATTATGAGTGAAGCACAAAAAGCTAGGGGATCGTCTTCTCAGTCAACCAGGTAGCAAAAGGGCTAGCAAGGAGTAGCTCCACCCATATACAGCAGGAGGAAGGAACAGTCAGTTGCTCATCCCAGAGGATGCAATTAAAAGTTTACAGCATCTCTATATCAGCCCCACATCACTTTTAAAATTGAGGAGATTAAGTCTGTATGAGCGTAAAGTGCTCCTCAGATCTGGTCCTCCATTGGTAAAATGCTCTGGGTTAACATTATCTGCCCGTATTACACAATGAAATTCATACTGGAATGGCAAGTATTTTAAGTGCTTTTTCGTAGTATATAACCAATGTATTTTTTCACTCTGGTTATTTCTAAAACCTTCATTACAGAAGCAGTTAAAAAATAACTTTTTCCTTTTAAAATGTTGATTTGTTTTTCTTGCAGGGAATGTGCTGTGAAATGTCGAGGTAAGCATTAGTTAAAGGGCTACTACACCATGCCAGCAGGAGCAATTTACTTCTTATGCATATATTCCTGAACATTATTTTGTTCCCTTTCTCTTTGTGAATGGGAACCACTTCCTTACAGCAGCCGAGTGTTCTTCTTCCCCTTCCCCAGCCCTTTCTTCACCTGCTCAACAGCAGGGGCATGTTAAGGGCATGGGCAGTGGAGGTAACACATAGCAGGTCTGTGCGTTTATAGATACAGTTGCTCTGAATAAATGCATTCTACAGACATCATTTCAGGCTGAAAACTGAACATTTTCTGTGTGTTTAAACTTTGTTAATCTGTTTAATTGTTTTGTGATTACCAGAGAACTTACCTTGTGAGGATATTAATTATCCAGGCATAAAGAGACCAAGTTTTTCTGTAAGGAGAGAACCATTCTTATTTTTTTTTCAAAGTTATTCAAATTTCTTTTACTCATTCCAGCTAAATAGAACTTGCCTGGGAAAGAGGAAAAAAATGGGTCTAAATGCAAATTAACATTACTGTTTAAATATCACAGACCATTTTCTCTGAGCCCAGTTACAATAACTAGTAATTATAAAAATTGCTTGCCTTGGGCTTCTGGCTAAGCCAATGCTAAACTTGTCCTTTTATTAGATCTGTCAGACTGAGTTAATTATCTTTATGATAATAGATGTGCCTTACCTCAAACAAAACAAATACCCTTATAATTAGCTTTTTAGTTAGAATTTTAATTTATTTATAAAGACTGTTTGTTTTGTTTCTTTTTCTGCTTTACAAAGAAGTTTGGGTTTTAACATGTTACTAGTCAGCTTAGTCATGTTTAAGAGAAAACAGACTCATTAGGTTGACCAAAAGGTTTTGTGGCTAACATCGTATCTCATCTAGCCACTGTGAAATCCGCTAGGCTCTGTGAATGTGCTGGTGCATGTTTGTGTGAAAGACAAGGGAGAGGGAGAGAGGAAGAAACAAGGCATTTTCTTTTATTCCAGAAAGTTCTCTCTGATCTGACTTTTGAAACAGCACATTAACTGAATTTAATAGTGAAGTATGCTAGCAAACACTAATCCTAGCTGCATGTTTTCTTTTGAATTCTTTTTCTGAAGTCAAAGCTGAACTTTCCTTAGGCTACCGAAAATAGAAAGCATAGACTGGTTTAATATATTTCTGTCTCCACAAAATCCTTTTCAATCTCTCTCTCTTTCTCTCCTCCTTTTTTCCTTCTTATCTTCCTCACGTATTCTCTGAACTGATCCTGCAAGCACTCCAGGCAGAGCTCCCAGTAAGAATTGAGAGCTTGCAGAATGGGGTTTGTGCTTTTTTCAAAATTTCATATGTCTTTCTTCCGCTAAATAGAAACCCAAACACGTGCATTATGCATCAGTATCATCTTTTATTGTCCAAACAGGAAAAAAAAAAGAAAAAATAAAGGAGTTTCAAGTTCACTGTTGGTGGAAGATGCAATTTAGAGATTAGCAAATTAAAGTACATGGTTAGGAAACAAGTGCCTTATGTGTTATTTTAGTCCTGTCACAGTGATAGGATGGAGATTGGATTTATCAGGTGAGGCCTGTTTAAACCAGAGTCATGGCGCACCTTCTCTACATCTGAGTGTCCCCATGTGGGTAAAGCAGTCTTATCTGAAAGCATCTTCAGGGTCTCAGTTCATTAATATTTCTACCAGTATTTGAGATCCAAGGATCAGATGAGGCTAACTTATAGTGTTTATCATCTTATTCCCTCTTTATCCTACTCCCTCTCATTGAAGTAGTCGAACAGGCTTGATATGCAACAAATGTAAGGAGAATGTGGATAAAAATGTGGTAGCAATTATAGTAGGAGGAGACATTACTAATATTTACAAGTTTTTCAATTAATAAAGTAATTTCAAAAGTAAACAGCTTTGCAACCAAATGAACGCAAACGCAGCTATTTGGTAAGGAAAAAAATACCTATTGCTATGCACCTTGTGTAAGCATGCAAAAGGAAAAAAGGATCTAGTTGAAGTCAACTGACATATATCTTTTTATTCTCTACAGACACAACGACTAAACTTACAAGTATAAGAAATAATACTTAACAATAAAAATGTATTATTAAATAAAAATTGGAATGATAGCTAACATTGAAATCAACCCAGTGTAGACCTGTTTCTGTTTGCAATTAAAAGTATCTTCATTTATTTTTCATAAGTCAAAGCTTTTTGGTGTAAACAAATATTTCTATGGCCAAGAATTAAAATTAATGTGATAGAAGGTTATATTTTCCTAACTTGTACAGTCTATTTGACTGCTCTAAGTCACCATTGAATACTGCATGTTTATTCTATATTTTTGAGAGACGGCAGAAGAAATGGAAAGAGGAGAGAGGAAATCAAAATAGAAATGGAAATGTTTTAGATGTGATAAAGAGTGAGTGAAATACAATGGCGTTCCAACATTCCCTCTTAGAAGGAAGGTTTCATTGCCAGCCATGTTTGCTTGCAGTTCTATAAATGGTGTAAAGTCTTTTAATTAGGAAAACCAAGCTTATAACTTTTGGGGTCCTTCTGTAGTCTTCCATCCAACACTTTGTAACTAACAGGGCTGCGTCTCCACTTTCTTTCTGTTGAGAATGAGAGGCAAGGAGACACCCACGACTCCGTCAGAGTTTTGGTGAAGCCGGAGCCCCTGGGGCGGGGGTCTGTGCTGAGTGCCCATGCTAGCGGGCAGCCCCATGGCAAGCGTTTCTGCACACAGAAAGTCCTAGTGATTGCTGAAGCAGTGATCTCTGTCAAAACTGAGGATGATTTATTTGCCAGCATATGTAGTGCATCTAGAAAAAGACATTTTGAACAATAGATAGCCTCTCCCCCCACCCCCTGATCTTATCTAAACTTGGGATTTTTGTTCCTGCCCACAGAGGAAAAAGACTTTGATTTGCTGCTTTCCCTGTGGCCCCAGAAATCTCTTTGTTGCTGAAAGACAAAGCTGATCTCCATTTTCCTTAACAAGTCAGGGTGCAATACCACAACAGTAGCCAAACTAAGCTGATGCTTCTTCAGTCACCCCTTATTCCCAGGTCAGAGTTCCCTGATCCTTTGCATCAGCCCTGGTGCCTGTCTGATCCTGTGCTGAGCTGGTTCAGGAAGCAGAACTAGCAGAAACTTTTTTTGATGGGTGAGTTTTCTGCTAGCATGACTCTTTAACCCACCTCACTGTGGAATCAGATGAATGCTGGTGCCAGTACAAATGGAAATATGAGGCTAGAGGCAAACTTTTCATCTTGCTCACAGGACTGCAATAGCAGCCATTACTGCTACACAGCTGTGTACCAACTGGGTGTTCTTCAGTGATTGCTCAGATTCTCAAGCCAATATTTTGACTTTCCTGAGTAGTTTCTTAAATGAAACATTTTGATCTATTTCTTTTTCAAGTAACATAACAGAAAAAGAACTCACAAACAGTCCAGAGGCATCCTAGCTTTCTATACCTTTTATTTTGATTGTTTCAGATGGCTTGTTTAGATGGCGAGAATGTAATGTACAAAGACAAGGCAACTGGGGTTAAATCACACTGTTGCCATTATGTTTATCACAGTATCACAGTATGCTAGGGATTGGAAGGGACCTCAAAAGATCATCTAGTCCAATCCTTCTGCCAGAACAGGAACACCTAGATGATGTTACACAGGAAGGTGTCCAGGCCGGTTTTGAATGTCTCCAGAGAAGGAGACTCCACAACCTCCCTGGGCAGCCTGCTCTCAGTGCTCACTGAGAAGAAGTTTCTTCTCAAATTTAAGTGGAACCTCTTGTGTTCCAGCTTGATTCCATTACCCCTTGTCCTATCATTGTTTGCCACTGAGGTGAGCCTGGCTCCATCCTCATGACACTCCCCCTTTATATATGTATAAACACTAATAAGGTCACTCCTTACTCTCTTCTTCTCCAAACTAAAGAGACTCAGCTCCCTCAGTCTTTCCTCATAAGGGAGATGCTCCACTGCTTGTATTAGGGTAAATTTCTGAATTTAATGTGGTCATATTTGTGTTTTCTTGTACAGAAGCATATAATAACAGTTCCTGCTCAAGGAATTTCAATTTTATGGGAAGATTCACTATTTTGGTACTATAGAAGCATACCTAGATGTATGTATTCTATATGCAGCTCACAATATTAATAGGAATTATAATACACAGCCTGTTTTTAGTAGTCCTAGGGGACTCCATATAAATAGAAAAGTACATTATGAACTCTATCAAAGTAAGCAATATCTTCCCCCTCCGCAAAATTTTCCAAAATTTTTACTAGTTATGATGACATATGAAATACACAGATTCCAAGAGGGGGAAAAATAATAATTTTTGTACAAACGAATGCAAAATACTAAAAGTATCTATTCTTACAATTACATGAGCAATTATATAAAACCAGAGAGCTTCAGGAAAGGTCAAAGCTGTACTTGGCTCTGTTCTGCTCTATTATAGCTCATACAGACCCTATGCTCTATCACTGTCCTGCAATGACAAACGCATCACAACATGAACAAGGTGGTGTTAACCCTTAAAAACACTTTAGAGTGACAATTCCTTCTTTTACTATTTTAAAGTGGACCTCAAACTGGAATGCAGAGATCTGTTGCATGTTTGCTCTACAAATGATGAATGGATCCATCTGAATATGGATGCTCACTAAACAAATGGGAAAAGAGCATTGCTAAGGTTACCGAGTCAGATCTTCCAAAGTTAGGAAATGTCACAGTTAAGGTTGTAACTTCAACTCAGCCCTGTTGGTTGTATGCATTATGATAGAAGTTTTAACTAGTTTCTGATCTCTTTTTTTTTCCACCGGACTACTGCTTTGCAGAATGGAAACAGTACGCATCACTGCTGGTTGCCCATAAAATACAAGATTATGAAAAACACTATTACACAGGCTAAACATTATTTCTGAAAAAACTCAGTGAAAGGTAGCTGGTGTATATAAATTCATTGCATATGTATGTACTGTACATTATTGTGAAAGTTACTCTTCTCATGAGATTAATAGTGTCAATTAGGCTGTCAAGGATGAGCGAGCCTGTCATGTGGGCTTTGACGGAATGCTTGGGTTGATTAGCTTCATGCGGATATCATAGCTTAATATTTACATTTGAGAAACTAACATTTTACAAACCCTCTTTGATTTTTTTCTACTTACAGAACCGCATTCATAAATATGATTTGTCTTGCAAAAAATATCATAGCATACTGTACATCACTTAAATATGTTCATTTGCATAGGTTGTAGACATAATTATTGAATCAAGATTAAAACACCATTTTGCATTACTAAACAAGCAAGAAAAAAAAAAAGCAGGTGAGTAGTGTTGTTTAGGATTATTGAAGACAAGGCCAGGTTTGTCATTCCTATGTGTAGTTTCTAGGACTGGTCAAGACTGGGTGATATTTTGGGTTTACAGCACTGGAGAAGGGAAAATCTACCTGTGGAGGAAAAAGACAGACAAGGTCCTGTGGGATAGACCACATATCAGGCTCAGTGGTTGTTCTATCCCTTACAAGCAAAGGAAGGAGCCACAAACACACCTTTTGGACACTACATCTTTCCTCTTAACCTGTCTTTTCTTAGTGGACCCTCTTTTCCAAACAGCAGTCTCACAGCTTGAGAAGAGGGTAGGAACTGCTCTTCCTCCTTCCTGCCACATGGAATGAGGTGTGCTAATGGGGAGCTGTGCTTTTTACCGGAGCTGGCAGTGTTGCCCCCGCTTTGCTCTGCAGTGTAAATGCAGAGCAGAGACAGCAGGACCTGGAGTGTGGTGGTTTTTTTTCCAATTCTTAAAAGAGATCTTATTTTTTTTTTCAAATTATAGTAGGATGTGTCAAAGGCAGATTTCCTTTAGAACATTGTATACTGCTCTCAGCAGGGCTTTTAGTTTTCAATGATTTCTGTTATATATGCCACCTGCTTTCAGTTGTGTCCTAACCAAATCTCCTCTTGGATGCTATTTCAGGGTTGCATATCTTAGACATTGCAAGGTCAGTATTCCAGGCAAGGTACTATCACTGTGCCAAAAGATAAACACCTTCTCAATTTTTATTTGGTCTGTACTCAAATTAACCTCTCATTGACTGCAGGTCAGGACTCTGGAATTTGGCTCCTCAAAAGGAGTTCTAACAAAATGAATGAAAATGGATTTGTGAATGTATGTAGTGTTTTAAACCACCAAATAAAATATTTCTCATCCCAAGTGCCTCCTCTGTGGTCGCTAACACACAAACTGGGTTTTATACTTCGTAGCATGAGTTTTCTCCATTCTATTTCTGTTTGGGTAATGCATGTTCTCCAGTGAGACTGCAGGGAAGCTGGATGGAGGCTGAGCACCTGACTACCCAGTCTTTATAATCTCAGTGTAAACGTTAATCTTTTGTTACCTGTGCCTGTCCCTAGTATGAATAAGCATAGCCAATGGGATAATCAAAAGCAAAGAAGTAATAGTTGTTTTCCCTCACACTGTGACATTGAAGGACATGTCACAGGCTCACTAAGTGAGGCAAGGAGAAGGCTAGTGGCTCCTATGTTGGCTTTTCACCACATCAAATCCTGATGTGTCAGGGATACCAGACTAGTGTTATGAGAATTAGTAACTATGTGAGAAAAGGCAGGAAGCACTGTTCAGAGAAGTGTATTTTAAAAGAAGATTGGAAGAAACACCAAGAGAGTGAATGAATAAAACATGACAGAGGCAATCAGAGAGGTAAAGGAGACAAAGGGAGCATTAAAGTGAAAATATTAAGTGAATGACAGGGAGGAAAAGATGCATGGAGAGTAAAAATGGAGATATGGGATAAGGCATGATTGTCAGGGACTTTGCATGTTCAGGTCAATAGCTTGAATTTCTTCATTATATATTTGCATTGCAGTCATGTCAGGAGAAAAGACGGTGAGCAGTAAGGCAGCATGAGAAAAACATAGCATTTGAAAGTGAAAGAAAGGATAGACTTGGCTGGCACCTTTAGGAAAAAAACAGTCAGGTGAGTATCTCTCTGATAAACTGTTCTTGAATATACTGCCAGAAATGTAAACATAGCGGAGATTGAGCTGAACTCCCTATTTTTTCACACAAAACCTCTTCCCACTTCTCAGCTATTAGGGTCACTAGAGAGAAGCGAGATGATGGAGGAGAGAGAGAAAGGCTCACACTAATTAGAGATTGACAGTGTCAACTCCATTATAATATGAAAGAACAAAAGCCAATGCTGGGAGACAGGTAGGGAGAGCACATATAAAGAGTGGAAAGATCTGAGAAGGGGCCTCACAACCTCAATATCCGTTACTGCTCTCTTGTCAAACAGTAATGGGACAAAGCTCCAGTGAACCGGGGGCTGTAGCTCGGAATAAGAAATTAGGTAATAGCATTCTGTCTTCTCTTTTTCTTTATTGTCAACCATAAAAAGCAGAGGATGTTTGCAACTTCGTATGGGTACGAGGCACCTGTCAGTGGAAGGTATGAGAAGATACTACAATACAATTGTTTTGGGTCAGGCTAGGGTGGAGTTGATCTTCCCACAGCAGCTCTCTCAGTGCTGTGTTTTTGGAGTGGTAGCTAGAAGGGTGTTGCTAGCACCCCAGTGTTTTGGCTACTGCTGAGCGGTGCTTACACAGCACCAAGGCTGTGGTTTTCCAGCGTTCCCCCAACAGCAGACTGAGTGTGGGCAACATCTTGGGAGGGTATACAGCTGGGCCAGCTGGCCCAGAGTGACCAAAGGGGTATTCCATACCATATGACGTCAGCTCAGATATAAAAGGGAGAAGGAAGAGGGAAATGGAGAGGCATTCGCTGTTTGTGTTTGTCCTCCGGAGCAACGGCTACACGTACTGAAGCCCTGCTTCCTGGGAAAGTGACCGGACATCAGCCGCTGATGGGAAGTAGAGAATAATCTTTGTTTTGCTTTGCTTCCACACGCGGCATTTGCTCTTGCTACATTAAACTGCTTTTAATCTTAACCCACGGGCCTCTTGTTACATCTTCCCTCTCCCCTGTCCTTCTAAAAAAGAGGAGTGATAGAGCGGCTTTGGTGAGCTCCTGGCCTCCAGCCAGGGCCAAACCACCACAACAATATCTCCTTGTTCAATTCCCAAGTTGAAGACTTGCCTATATTCACAAATTACTTCAGCCCATCATTAGAGATCGAGGAAGTTTCCAAGGAAAAATCCCAAAGGAAATTTTTGGATTATAGTCATCAGAAAGCAAGAAGGAAAAGTGCACAGTAAAGCAGTATGTTTATATCTACAGAATCACAGAGAGCAAAGTAAACAAAATAAAAATAAAATACCTCTAAGCAATCTAAATTACAAGTTAAGCTTTAGATTAAAAGATACATTTGCATACCAGGAAAATCAGATGTGAAAATTACAGTAGCCACAGATCAAACCATTAAAAAGTGATCTGTGGAAATCTTGATGGAATGACAACTGAGAAAACACTTAGTAAGGACTTCCAAATATGATCTAATAATTGGATTTTCAAGTCTGGTTTTAAAATGAAACCCCATGGAAGTAATTTTCCCTTGATGCATACATATACTTCAGTCTAAAAGCAAAGGGAGAAACGTGAACATAATAAGGATAGAACATACCATGTAAGTATCCGAGCAGGACTTAACTGAGTTTAATTTAGATTAATAGGATACTATATAAATACTTCTTGCTTGTTAAGCAATTTTTATTAAGATATAACTACTGTCTAATACTTTTCCATCATTCACACTGTAAAAGCACAGAGAGAATAACAGTCTCAAATGTAATCATATTCCATTTTCAGAAACAACCAAGATATTCAGAGCTGGGTTTGTTTTTAAGAGTGTAGAAGATGCATTCATCTCCTAATTTTAGCTGTTCATAGGACAGTTTAATTTTGTCTTTTAATCTAGTCTTAACTAGCTGCCTAGGCTTCCTCTGCAGTCCATGAAGAGTGATAAGTAGCCCCAACAAACAGTTCATCCATTGTAAAAGAGGAGGTGGATTGTGTCACTCTCTGACAATGTTTACAAATGTCTTCTCATTAAACACTGAAGTCATGCAGATGACAACCTTAGACCAGACTCAACCCTTCACATAGCTGAAATGAAATCCTGTGATCCTCAGCTCACAATGTAGTTTTCAGAATGTCCACACTACCATTTATTTCAATGTTAGAGGTACTTTTAGCCCTTAGGCAACTTTGGATGGGACATCAGTTCTCTGAAGCCATTGAATTGGTTTAGATTATGTAATTCCTACTGTTTAGAAAAACTACTAAATGAACATGGTGAATGGGACCTTTTTTGAAAGAAAGCCGGGTCCTACCTTTTCATTGTTTTATGTCAAAAGAAAAATATCGGCCCGCCTAGTTTCACCAATTACAGTGACCAGATACATGTCGTTGTTACTCTACAGAGTGCACTCTAGTTCCTCTGCTCTGAGCCATGAGAAGGAGTGATCACTTCTTCCTGAAGACAGTGAAAGCTACACACAGCGGGACCCTAGATTCAAATGCATATTTCATGAATATTTGAGAAATACCTACTATGAGCTGGAGCAGGCAAGTGATGAAAGACAGAAGGCCAAACACAACTGTTTAAGTACAGAGAAAAGTGTAAAGGAGAGATGATTGCTACTGGCAGAGAGAAATATTTGCATGTTCACGTATTGCTTCCATAAAGGTTATATCTGAATGCTTTTGCAAATTTAATAGGTATATCTACACAGCAGTACTCTGAGATAAAGAACTTTTATTTGTATGGTGAAAACTGAGTTTTAGAGAGATTAAAGACTTCAGTTAGAAAAACATTCATTAGTGTGCTAGACTTTACTGTCAATGGAAACTGTAAGCTTAACATATTTAGAGCTTTGCTCAGTCCAGACCATAATTCTCTTTTAAATTCTTCAAAGTAGCTAGTAACCAAGATGGATATAAATTGCTATTTAATTGTGTACATTTTATAGCATTTCCATAGGACCTGATTTATTATGTATATAACCCTATTGATTGCATCTTTATTTAACTCCATTAGAATGCTATTGAGAATGAATGGATTCAGAACCAGCTTATTCTTACATTTAAAATCCACACCAAAATAGGATATTTTTGACACTTGTAAAGTGTGAAATAAAGACTTAAAAATACACTTTCTAATAGACACATAGTCACCTGTTGTAAACCTGTACAGAAAGAGAAACAGAAGACAAATTGTTGTTGTGGTATTTCTGACACAACAAAAAGTTGGAGAAGCTCCTTTTCCAAATCCTCTGTTCCCAAGACATAATACAGAAACTGATAAAACATCTTTCACATGACAGAGGTTCCTCGTGCAGCTGGGATAACTTGGTTTTATTGAACCTTGTTGAAGATGTTGTGTCTCAGTAGCCAGCTAGAAAGTTCCAGTCTTGCCAAACCTCAAAAGAGGATCTAGACATACAGATGACTAAATAATTTGAAACTTTGGGCTTTATGTCATTCACTCATTATTCATTTCTTTTCTTTCTCTTTGTTCTGAGTTTAGAGGAGGGCCTTGTTTGTTTGGGTTTTTTTAAGCAATGAAAATGGTAGACTAACAGTAAACACTTCATAAAAAATGACACTTAATCCACAATATGGAAATATGGGGTCAAATTCTGATTTCAGAAAGGGAAGTAACATCCATGAAGCCACTCGTGAGCCCAATGTAATCAATGTGAACAGAATGAAACCTTCATTGTTTTGTACAGTTCCAAATACTTATATCCACCTATGTTCAGGCATAGCCCTATTGCTTACCGTTAAGGACTGCTTTCATCTGATGAGTTTTGTGACCTCCTTCCAGTCCAACAAATGTCAGTGATTATAGTAAACAGGAGATGATGAAAGCTCTTTGAAACTTTTGCAATCTTAGACATCAAAATATCCTAATCACCAATTTTTCTAAGGCTCACTTTCCTGCTCAATGCATTAATGGCATTGTGCTTTAATCTTGCCATTTTCAGTTTGTGACAGAGTTCAGCTAACCACAATATCCTCAATTCAACACCACCCACCATTTCTATCCATTTTGTACTGTCAGAAGCACATCAAGCAGCCTCTGAGTGCAATCACATCAAAATCGATTTTCATGGCTGAGAGAAAAATAATGGAAATTTCTCTAATGTAGAAAATGTATGTGTTCCTTTTGGTTAACCAAAATAGACTATATATCAGGACTGCCAAAATTAAGTTTTCTTGATTCAGTGCACTTCCCCAGACTTGTGTACAAATTACAAGCCCTAACTACAGAATGTTTTTAGCATAATTTTCTGTCGGACTGCCTCAATGTGGTTCCCGCAAAATGAACAGCCTACCCAAGTGATAAACTATAGATCATTCCCCAGATCAGATCCACAAGTAAATTACTCTGGGGGTTATAAACAGCATCCCTGAACCTACACCGAAATTGCCAGCCAGGATTTTGTACTTCCATGGAGCCTCATGACATTCCAGCCTTATGCACAAAGCCTACTACAGGATGTAGAGGCCACATATGAAGTCATAGATCAGCTCTGTGTATGTATAACCCCTCAAGAAATGTGAGACTCTTTATGTGGTATCATACAAAGCTAAGCCCAACAGAAGTTTCAGGACAAAGCAGTCTGTGACTGCTGTGATCAGTTGTGCAATACTGTGATCTGGGGTTCAACTTGCTTACCGCCTTCAAACAGGTTTGAAATGTTGACATGAATGTACATGAGCTTACTTGTAGAGATTCTGGTAGAAGCCAGAAAGAGAGAAAATGCTCAAGTAGTTGATGTTATTTCCTGAGGTTGTTTTAGAATCAGGTGCCAGAGCAGAGACTGGCAGCAGTAATGGCTAGGCACATGCATTTGAGATGCAACAAAGGCATTTCTGTGGAAATATACAGGAGTCTTCTGAAGGTAATTACAGATGGCCATAAATATTTATTAAACTTTGAAAATTGATATGGTAGTGACCTACATTCTTAAACCAGGATTACTTCATTAATCTTAAAAAGTGCTTTTTCTGATGCATGTGGAAAAAAAGAGAAGTGGTGGATTTTGATTTAGAAAGGCTTTTGTTGTTGCTTTGCTAAGGGCAAATGGTCTAAATGAAACTATGGTGTCATGGGTGAAAGCCTGGGTTAGGGTACTTTTTCTAGAAAGTAGTTATCAGATGAGGTTCTGTAACAGTCTGTTCTTAGACTTTGTTCTATTCAGTCACTAACAATTTAGACAATGCTTATTAAATTTGCAGCTGACACAAAGCTGGGAAAGATTGCACACATGTCTAAGGACAGAATCAGAAATTAAGATGTCTTTCACAAATTGAAGGAATAGTCTGTAAAATAAATGGTGCTATTTAGTAAGTATGAAGTATTAATGACAGGTAGGAATGAGTAGCTGCACAATACAAGAATCAGAGCAGCTGATCAGTTCAGGAACTATTCAAGAGAGCACAGAGGACTACAAGTTCAACATGAGTAGCAATATCAAATTGAAATGAAGAAAATTAATACCATGTTAGGATGCATAAAGAGAAGCTTAACAGTAAGAGATGTGGAGTGGTCTTTCCTGCCTACTTAGTCCTACTTAGGCTGATTTTAAAATAACACATCAAGATTTGGGTGCTGTGCTTCAGTGAGGAGGGAACTACTTGGAGAGACTTCCAGAGCAGAGCAACCAGAATGAGCAGAGCCCTAAAAACCACCATCTAGCAAAAAAAGTTGAAAGACTGAGTTATTAAACCTAAGAAAAACTGCCAGGAGACCTGATAAGGCTGTTGAACAGTGGAATGGAACAATAAATTCTCCATGATATCTCACAGGCTAAGACGAGATGTTCTTAAATTACAACACTGAAGACTCAGGTTGCAATTTAGGAATGATTTTCTAAATACAAGGCAGCAAGGAGATGACTGAGCTTCTCCTGTCAGGGATCTTCAAGAACAGGCTGAGCAAGAATGGCACAGATTTAGCAGATCTCACCCGTAACCAAAAAGGTGGACCAGAGGAAGCTTTTTCCAGCTCTTTTTTAATATGAGCTGATGACTGCTCACTTAAGCGTCTGTGCACAGGCACTTAGACAGGTCTAACCAATTAACTTGGTCATGATGGTGTGCAGCATCTCTTAATGACAGAAGCACCTGAAAAAAAATGTCAGACAGTGTTGTCGGCTCCTGCAGTTTTACATTGGCTCAGCTCCTAAACTCATACGATGACAAGAAAACCTTTCTTCTCGCAGAGGGGGAAAAAAGTAAATTTCTAATCTTGCCTTTGTGAAGAAGAACTTGAAAACTTGTCTCCAAATGGCTTAAAAAATCAAATGACAAAGAAAAAGGGACAATGTTTCTACACCATTAAATTCTCATGGTTTGGGGGGGGCCTGACTCATGGTTTTTCAATGGAGTTGGCATTAATGGTAATGGGCTAATTTGAATAGACAAATTTAGAAATTGATATTCCTGAACTTCCTATTATAGAGAAGGCAATACTGCCTGAACAGCAGGTCTATTTCAGGAAATTAAAACCTCCCCATATCCTTTCAGATGACTTGATCGTTTCTACATTTCAGTCAATGTTACACAGGGGACATTGCACAATGCTTAGCATGGTGGCAGAAAATTCACCTAGCAGAGAATTGTGAAGGCACAGCGTATCTGCTGGAAGACTTTCCAGCTGGGAGCAGACATAATGGGGGCACAAGGAATTCATTCTTGGGCAATCTCTGTTGGGAAGCTGTTGCCTCAAATTAACAGTATTTCTCCCACAGAGTGGGTCTAGGTAGAAACTGCACGCAGAAGAGCAGCTGTCTTCTGCAGCAAGCTGGCCCAGACGTCTGCATTCTCAAAAGACACACAAGTTAAAACATATTATAGATGTCAAATGTGAGATTTGTTTAATGGAGTTTTTCTCTGGAGAAACAAAGAGAGTGCAGGATGTTGTTTAAAAAAAAAACCACAACACCAACTAACTTTCAAAATCCTTTTCTCTTGAATAGTTGTGATCTTTATTATAAATTTTATTTTCCCTCTTCCACCATGTGTCCTTGCTGAATGTTCCTATTTCTCCCCTCCTGGAAATAGGCATTTTCTGTCTTCCCTTCCCTCCTCCTCACAGAAAAGTGAGTGAACCAGTGCTATAACAGATCATTTTCACAGGATGGAAAGGAAAATTATAGAAAAGACCTTTCTGATTAAGTAGCCAAATTCCTGTAGCACTTCCTCCATTAAGACCTGGAATAAATCTCATGCATGTTTTACAAAGCTCTCACTACATTATTACCATGCTTGGGATATTTTACAGTGCTATTTAATCTCCACTGGAGTTGGTCAGCCTTTATCATTATCAAAGCCTTTCTACAGGATCTCCTCTTAGTGTCACAAACTTCTATGAGGCTAGTAACACAGTGACAACACAGACATGTCTTGACTACCCCCAGCTTCTGCCTCCTGAGACTTGTTCTTTTTCTGTACCTTTATCTCTACATTTAAAAGGTCTTCCTGAATCATATATCTTCCCCAGGCATGGCTAATCAATTTGTCCTTTGGCTTCTTTGCTGAGATTAATAAAATGAGTACTGTAATTCTCTCTAAGTGGGCAGTATTTTTCACACTCTGAAGCGTTTTCTATAGCAATCTTTCTGAATCCTCACCCAGTTTTTATCATCCTTCTGAAAACCCAAGCTTCTCAGAAGACTCCAGCTGAGACAGCCTTTCCATTCTGCTGCTCTTGCTCCAACTACTATCAACAAGGCCAGAAGCCACTGAAACTCCCCCATCAAGCAATAGCTGCCCTGCTGCTTCCACTGCAATTCCTTATTTCTTGAACTTCTCAGTTCACCAAAGAGCAAGAGGATCTCTGGAGCATTCAGGAATGCAAAGAAAGGGAAGGAGAGATGTTCTTCCTTTGATAGAGTGAAGGAGCTGTGTACACACCATCCCTTAGCTTAATATCTTCTTAGCGACAGCTGTGATCTGAATCACCGACAGAGAAGGTACAACAGTTGGAGTTTGGCCTCCATGGCTGCAGGGGGAGGAATTCTTCCTGGAAATCCTCGAAACACGGTGTTGTGCTCCCAGAACTGGATGTAACGCGCTCAATGCAAATATGGCCTCAAGTTACAGCTAAGAAGGAGGATCCTTCTTGCAAATGTTAAGCACGGTTATAATGATCCGTACATAAAGACCAGAGACCACGGAGAAAAATCTATTATTGTTGCTGCAAAAAAACTGTAGCAACTCATGAGAGTTTTACTTTTATTATTCATGTTGCTATTAGGAGTTGCATTATTACTAGATCCTAGCTGGCACAGATGGCTGCTGTGCTTTGAGGTCTGCTTTAGTCATGTTTTTAGCTGCTTTTTTTTGCAGATTTTATAGGATTTGGGCTGATTTTAGCTTCCTTCATTTGCTTGATAATTGTTTTTGTGGTTGGTTTTGTTTTTACTTAATTAGCAGGAATATGTTCATGTTTATAGTGTGCTTTATTCGCTCTTTTTGAACTTGTAGTAACTAGAATCAGCAGTGCAATTATACCTTCTGTTGTTTGTGTGGGACTTGCTCAGGCCAGATGCTTTGATGGTGGCAGCAGCTTTCCTGGTAGGTCAGTATCAATTTGCTGGCACTGCCGGACTGATATTTCTCACCTATTGATAACTTTCCACTGTGCAAAGCATCTTTCTAAATGTTGTTTCTGCTTGCTGCTGCGTTGAGGGGGGACATTCCACCTGAATGTTTCCATTCCCCTGAGAACCTCCATCAAATTGCTGCCTTAACACTGGTGAGGACTTCTGCTTCCTGGGCTCCTCCTCAGGTGCATGTGGGCTGATTACAGCCATCATCTCCACTGCTGTTATATTTCGCTTGCCTAACAGTTCTCTGCATGCAATATCTTCTGTTTCCTTGTTCCTTCCAGTTATTGCTTTAGTAATAAAGACAAACACCAGGAGAGGCTTACTTGTGCCATTGTACCTGGTCAGCTCTTGTTGCTGGTGTGACTGAGCAGAACCTACTGATAAATTTTTATGGTCTGCTAGTCTGAAATTCAGACTTGGTCATAAACAACGGCACCTGCACTGCAGCTTACTTTGGCTACATCATCAGAGCATACAGAAAAGATATCTGGGTGCAAGTTTCAGCTTTCCTCTGAAATGGAGCACGTGAGCCAGGGGCAAGGCGTAGTATGATCCCACATGCCTCCTGGTCTGCAGGGTCAGTATGTGGTCATCAAAGACAAATGCTGACTGACTTCTAGACCTGATCAGTCTCCATCTCCACAGAATCATAGAAAGTAAGGAGTTGGAAGGGACCTCGAAAAATCATCTAGTCCAAACCCCCCTGCCAAAGCAGGATCACCTAGCATAGGTTACACAGGAATGCATCCAGGCGCGTTCTGAATGTCTCCAGAGAAGGAAACTCTACAGCCTCTCTGGGCAGCCTGTGCCACTGCTCTGTCACCCTCACATTGAAACCTATGGAACCTCCTAGGCTCCAGTTTGCACCCATTGCCCCTTGTCCTGTCATTGGACAATCACTGAGAAGAGCCTGTCTCTGTCCTCCTGACACTCCCCCTTGACACATTTATTAACATTAATAAGGTCACCCCTCAGTCTCTTCCAGGCTAAAGAGACTCAGCTTCTTCAGCCTTTCCTCATAAGGGAGATGTTCCACTCCCTTCATCATCTTTGTGGCTCTGCGCTGGACTCTCTCAAGCAGTTCCCTGTCTCTCTTGAGCTGAGGGGCTCAGAACTGGACACAATATTCCAGATGTGACCTCACCAGGGCAGAGGAGAGGTGGAGGAGGACCTCTCTCGACCCACTAGCCGCCCCCCTTCTAGAACACCCCAGGATGCCATTGGCCTTCTTGGCCACGAGGGCACATTGCTGGCTCATGGGCATCCCCAGGTCCATTTCCCTTACTCTGCTCTCCAACAGGTCAGTTCCCAACCTGTACGGATACATGTGGTTGTTCTTTCTCAAATGCAAGACTCTTCACTTGCTCTTGTTACATTTCCTAAAATTTCTTCTTGCCTGTCTAGGTCTGTCCATACGCTCTATATGCCGTACTTTGGGCTTCAGCAATTTCCCATAGTCCTGTCCTTTCACTGCTAAATGTGTGGCCAACTGGTTAGGAGGATTCACAAAAACTTTAGAATACTCCCCACAGTTTCATTATCTCTTCCCTCCCGTCCTCTGAATGTCACCACCCATTTATGATACATAAAGAAAAGTTATAAAATATAAAGTTTGGGAATGAAAGCTTCATTGTACTGAAAAATGAGAACTTTTCAGGTGACTGTTAAAATCCAGATTTGAAAACCTGTGAGTCTCAGCTCTCCCACCACAGGAAGCAAGTAATAATTTACTGTTGTCTCAGTGTCATAGGATAGCTTTCACTGCTATGACCAAAGCAAAAATATCTGGAATAAGATGAACTAACTTACAGTAATAGGCTCCTAACCTTCTTCCATAGAATTTGAGTAACTGCTTTTAAAGTTGTTTGTATGCAGTGGCAGGGGACCAGGCCCCTTAGCTTTTATCTGCTCTTCACAATAGCCTGACTGAAAGTCTATGAGCCAAAACTATAACCCCAGCTCCATATGCCCCCATAATTTGAATCTGGCTAAGAATTTAGCAGCTCAGGCCCATCTCTAATTACAACCTGAATATCCACTTTATGGTGTCATGGAACACAAACTTCTGGCATTTATTTTTGAAGTTTCTGTTTCTTTCCTGCTTATGATGGAAGTGAGGTATTCAGCAGTTGCTGTCTCTGATATTTATATTACCTTTCTTTCCCCTTTTGGACCTCTTTTTGGTCAGTACAAGTACACGCCTATTCATTACTTCTAACATCATGACTGAAAGCAACTTCAGACATCCTTAAGGGTGGTACAGACAGAAGTTGAAGGACCAGAGAGATTACAATCTGTACAGACTAAAGAGAAACAGGAGCAGGATGTTTGCATTAGCTGGAAGTGCCAGGCCATGGTTCTATGGTCACTCAGAGGCACAGCCAGGTATGAAGATCTGGGTTCTTTCTGCTTCTCTGCATTGCCCTTTTGCTCTCTTTCTTCCCATCCATACAAGAATACTGGTGAAAAAGAACTCATGTTTTCACATAATATGCCAGAAAATGAAACCTTAAATAACATCCTCCTTTATTTTCTATTCATTGAACATTGCATTTTTCAGTTTGATGTGAGGAACCCCAGAGCTTTACCCTGAGACTTCAAGGGAATTAGCAATGACACCTATAAATTTTGAAGCTGTTGATTGTGATTTTTTTCAAGATTTCTGCTACCAAATCAGCATTATTACTTAGGATGTCCAGGCCTCTTGACTTAGCTGCAGAACTGCATGCCTCTCACAATATTTTGAAAATGCATGTTTCATTGGAGTGTCATTGATTTTCAACCAGAGTGAAAATGCCTCCATTTAATGCTTTCTTAAGAGAATTACAAAGGAGGCTGGAGAGGGTTTGGACAAAGTCATTTTCAATTGTACATCACAAAAATTGGAATTTATATATTTTTAATGCAGAAATTCTTTACAGCTCTAAATCAAAACGCTGTTCTAAAATTATGTCTAATTTTATAAATGGAAAGACCCTATTTTCTTCAAGACTTTTAAATTCCTTCGCTTTGTTCAACAAACCCCTGTACTTGCTGTGAGGGGACTGCTGATTGCTTTGTCAGCAAGACCAATGATATTCAATCTTTGATTTCTCATTCATTTGCGTCTTCCTTCCCTTTGATGAACAGAATAAACGTCTAGCTTTTTCCTCTCCTTTTAAAAAAATTTCTCTCGCCTCTCACTTCCTTAGTAGTGAGACTGTTTTATGTGAAACACTCTGCCTGTCTTTTGGACTATCTCTTCCTCTTCACCAAGCTCAGAGCTGGTTAAGTACTTTACAGTATTGCACAAGAGAAAACAAAACTTTCGCTCCTTCTGTCATTGGCTCTGATGTTAGGGTGTCAGCTTTGTCTCTGACTGTGATGGTCCCTGGCTTCCCATTGCCTGTATCCTCAGGCCTCTGTGTTGCCATTGCTCTCTGAGGTGGCCAGATCTACCCCTGCTCTGGTAGGCAACACGTAAGAAGATCAAGCTCTGAAATAGGTTGTACATGAACGGTGCTGCGAGACCATAGAGGTAATCTTGAAGCAGGGATCATAAATTAGGCCCAGCTAACTGTAGTGTTGACATTTAAACTTCAGCTAGTCCTACCAGATTAGGCCACAACTTAGTTACACGCACAGAGTACCCACCAAACACTGTGAAAGCGGCGGGGCAGGTGGTGAAAAAAGGCAACAGCTGGCCATTGGGTGTAGCAACAATGTGAGCAAAGTCAACCAAGATCAGGGTGTTTTCTCTCTGATCCAACTACTGTGAGCAGGCAGACAGCCTGAGGATTCCCCAGCTTGGTCCTGGAAGCAGCCACAGTGTGACTCCAGCCAAAACACTGCCACCATGGTGTTAATCCCAGATCACATCAAGGCCATGAAGATGGTCAAAGGGCTAGAGAACCTGCTCTGTGAGGAAAACTCGAGTTGTTGTTCTGGTTGTGAGACACTGGAAGAGGTTGCCCAGAGAAGTGATGGTAGGCTCATCTCTGAACACGCTAAAGGTCAGGTTTGATGGTGCTCTGAGTAACATGATCTAGTTAAAGATGTCCTTGCTTACTGCAGGGGTATTAGACTAGATGAGCTCTAGAGGTCCTTTCTAACCCAACACATGCTATGATTCAACAATTCTGTGTTTCTACGAATCTATGATTCTACGATTCTATGGTTATAGTGGAAGTTATCCCTGCCCATGCCAGGGGATTTGGAACTAGATGACCTTTAAGGTCCCTACTGATCCAAACCATTCTATGGTTCTGTGAGTTAGGTCCTTTTTCACTGTAGAAGAGAAGGATCATCACAGTATTCAAGCACTTCAAGGCCAGCCAAAATAAGAACAGAGGCTATTTTTTCACAAGAACACACATGGAGAAGATAAAGATACAACTTGCTCCAGGAGAGTTTTCATCTCAACTTAAGAAACTTTTTCAGTAAGAATAATCATTCATTGGAACAACCTCTCCAGGCTTCTTAGAAGCTTCAAGATGTAATTGTGGACAAAGTGCTAAATTATCTAGGTTCCCTTTTCCACAACATGTTGAGGAAGATGATTTTTCAAAGTCTGCTCCAACCTGGGCTATTCTATGATTTGATGGTTCTCACGGGTAGCAGAGAGTTCACCTAAGTCATTGATTGCCAGTATCTCTCTCACTGACATATCTTGGTGTCTAAATCCATGTAGTTTCCACACTGCCATTTGGTATTAATCTGTGACCTAGGTGCTGAAGTCCTATCTTGCTAGCATTTCAGAGAGGCCCTGCCACACCATGACACTCAGTGCCACACAAACACGTGGCAAAAGACAGCTCCTCTCTGCTTGAGTATAGTTTAAACCAAAACAAAGCAGACACCAAATGGGAGAAATGCACTACTAGCATCTCTGTTTAAAGGTGGAGAAGAGGAGCTCTGTGCAATAAGCAAACTTACCAAGGGTTGGACAGCATGTCTGAGAAAACAAGAGTTAAACCTCAGCAATGGGATCACAACCATCTTGCCATGTTACAATTGCTAAAGGTTGCCATATTTGGTTAAAATATGTTAAAAGCAGAGATCATCTAGGTGAGTATAACTATATTACAGTTAATATGAATTCATAAATGCTATGAAGACTTGACTACTGTGCTTAACCACTTCGAAAATGCACACATGCTTCCTCTAGAATGCTGGGTAGAGCTATGTGCTACCCACCTCTGTAGCTAATGATCTCAGTAGGAAAACAAATATGGCTCATTTCAGCGGGAACACCTTGCCAGATTTGGGGTTGCACCATCTCTAGACAATCGAGAAGTGTGAAAGTCTCCTTTTTGTCATGCAGTTCACTGGACAACACAAATAACATGCTTTAGGCACAATTCTTACACATAGACTCATTAGCTGTCTTCCTAAAAACACTCTTTATTGCATTGGGACTATAGAAATGTGAAGGAATACGTACTCACAGGTCGGCTGGTAAAGCTGAGATCTCAGGGTAGATCATAACTGTGGTAGAAGCTTCATAAAGATTTTCTCAGTGTGAGGAAGAAAAAATAAAATATTGATGCAAGGTTTGATCAGTTGCTCTTTTCTGATTTGTCATGTTATTGATTTTTTTCTTGCATTTTGAGTAATTATTTTCAGTTATTCTCTTCTGATTGCCTCACTTTGAACTAGTATCAGACATCAGATTTAGGGGGTTTTATTCAAATGTGAGAAAATACTCAATTTAAGAAGGATTATAAAGTCAGATCTGAAAGAGAAAGCTGATACATGTCCTGGGGAAAAAAGAAAACGGAAGCACTTTCTATTTTCTAATATGGCAAACAAGACCATTCAACAGGCTGAGAAAAGTAGAACATACTTTATTATGTTCAAAGGTGCAAGATAACTTATCAAGTCTTTAACTCTTCACATGCTTTACAGTGCTATTTACCTAGATATCATTTCCAAATATAGTCAGAACATTTGTAAATATGTAATGACATATCTTTACTGCAGTAGATATTCCTCCACATGATTCAGCACGATATTGAGTATTCAAAGTTTGCAGCTATCTGTAACTTGGTAAATCTGGACAGGTGACACACTGAAATGATGTAACTTTCTCTCCTTTCTACCTTCATATCCTGTTTCTATTTCTTTATTCTTTCTTCAAACAGATTGCATAAATAAGCTTAAACACCTCCTCATTATTGGTCCATTAAGAATGACTTGATCCCAGATCTGCCGAGATAATCAAAAGATGATTGAAATGATACAGGTAATCATGAATTGACCAAAACCACACTGTAGGCAGTGAAATCTAATCTGAAATGGTTCTTCTCAGTCTTCCCCCATCCTGCAATACATTAACACAATTTCTGCCTTTGGCAAAAGCGATCTCATCTGTGGCTTTTTGCCACACTGGCGCACATCCAGAACTCATTGACTTATCTTAGCATGAAAATCTTCTCAAAGTTTGTCCCAAAATATAAATACAGGAAAACATGGAATAACATATTCAGTTTTTCCTCCAACAGCCTGTGTTCCACGTACAGCACAGATTATTGCAGAGAGCACTCTGATTAATTTTTTTCCACGTCACACAATTTTTTTCTTGCAAGACCATCATCAGATAGAACAAGTACATAGGCCTCCTCTTTAAGAAAATTGTTTTGTGTTACATTGTATGGAATATCTGAGACTATAAAAAAACGTAGCATAGCTTCAAGGCCCATGGAGTGACATGGGGAGGAGAGACTCGTAAAAGTGCTTATATATTCATATGGAGTAGTTAAAGAAAAAAAAATAAGTTAAAAAATGAAAGCTATTTCTCAGCAAAGAGCTTCTAGGTTAGAAGAGAGATGCCCTCTTGCAAATGCTTCCAAATATTTATACTGTGTCAGTTTAAGATTTTAGACACATTCAACGTCAATATGAAACATTATACTTCAAGGCAGAGATTTTCCAGATTTCTAATTATGGAATTATGGACAATCAAGAACAAGGACTCCTCAACCTCAGTGGCCACATTGCTAAACTAGTTGATGACCCCTTAAAAAATCTTTATATTTAATTGCAATTTATCTAGTTGAAGCTTCTGCCCATTGTTTCTTTTGCCATGGTGCACCTACAAGAAAAGTCTGGCTCCATTGTCTCTACTAGATGGCTGAAGAGAGCAATAAGGCAATAAAGCTCTTGCCCCCTCTTCTTAAGCCTGAGCAGACCAAGTTTCCTATGTTTGTATCAAAAAACTCAGATCCCTGAGTCATTTGACTTTAGAACTCTTCAGGGTCATGAGGACAAAATATGATAAAGTATTATTTCAGGATCATATAACTGGGATTTCTTAAATGATGTTACAGAAACTGATAAACATGATTGTGTTACAAGACTTGGGGAAAGAAATCTTAGATTATGCTCTTTTGATTAATTGCAGAACTCAGAAAAATAGCATTTTAAAAAAGATTTAAGGTATTCGCTTGCACAAGCATTACTCAGAGCCAGCTTTATTTTTTAAGGATGCAATTTTTCTGTCAGTCTATAATGTGGTACTGTGACTGGGTAATATATCTTCAGGCTTTACAGACTCCTGGCATGACATACTCTTTGAGACAGTAGATCTTAATAGATCCTTCTACATTAATCCTGACTAATGAGCAGATGAATAGTTAATTAAAGGTGCTCCACATAGGTTTTGACACAGTAGACCATTGCAGCATTACTGTGGTCCTTGCTTTGATGAACAGAATTTAACTTGCATTTTTTCCATCAGATCATAATGGCTCAGAAAGCTCCATTACAGTTTACCAGATCACTGATCTATGAACTAAACAGTACTTAAATATTTCTTGATTTGATTTACTATGGTATACGATCTCCTGTGCCTTTACTGAATCCATAGAGTAAAAGACTCTTTATGTCATTTCTTTAGTCACTGATCTAGGAGATCATTAAAAAGTTTTTCATTCTGTAGGCATTAGGCTTTAAGGGGTTGATTTTTTCTGGTGCTGTGGCTGCTGGCGCTCTGCACCAGGGGAAACACTTTGACATGAACAGTTCTTCAAGTGCAATATGTACAGCATGAAACCATAGGCGGCAGCCCATATCAGGTTAAAATGAGGTCTATTCTGTCTAAGTAGAATCCTGTTTATATCTCCTGAATTATACATTCACCAGCTTCTGATGACACTGCACATTTAAAAAGTGCTGGCAGGTGTAAAAGAATGTAAAATCATCGAGTTTTGAGTCATATTAGAAAAAAATTTAGCCCTCTTTTTTTTTGAACTCTCACTAAGGTTCACTTGTGGGTAAATCTTCTGCTAATGACCCATAGAAAACAAAGAACTCTAAATGGCAAGAGTAGCATGCCTGGTCTCAAACATCTACAGAATATAGATTCAATCAGATCAAGATCACAGTAACTGTAAGATCAATTTTTTGCCATTTGGTATTTAAGACATTTAGTCCTCAGTAACAAAGGAATGGTCAAGCCTTCGAAGAGGAATAGACCTGACTTCATTTTCCTTTAGAGAAATTCACTGTGTTTGGGGAATAGGTGATGCTCTGATCAGCAATGATTCCCTTGTGCTTTATTTAGCCACAAGCACACTGTGCTTTCTCCACTTAGGCAATTTTAGGCTACATCTTTAAAAGACAACATATTTTACAGATTCTCTAACTTCTTAAATTTCTGTGCTTAAATGCTCTACACAAACAATATATTTAAGCAAGGATTTTTTTTTCCACTATTAATATTCTATTACAAAAAATTCATCAAGGCAATACTCTTGGAACAAAAGTCAGGCCAGTCATATTGGATCTGATGATTTGCAATGAAAATGCAAGGTGCCATTTGCCAATGGCACCAAATGGCATTGAAATCGTTGATTTCAATGTTTGTGGTTTTTTAAGAAAAATTTAGCAAAATATTTTACCTTCAACATTTTGAATGGCTAGAAAAAATTGACAGATGCTCAGAGGAAACTGCAAGAAAACACAGGGAGGATAACCGAGCAAAAATTTGCCCGTGCTAGGAAACTCTTCATATACAACATAGCTTAGATCAAGTGTGTGCCTTAAGCGCCAAAATTTACTTCCCTTTTGGCTTAAAACTATGTTCTGTCTAATACAATGGTAGTTTGTGGAATATCTCTCTGTAATTTGTGTGCTTCTCAGTGGAATCAAATACACTTGTTAGATTAGGTGAGTTTCTTGAGAGATATTTCCTCGATTGTAAAAAATAACATTGTAGACAGAATTACCAAACCAGTAGAAATTAAGAAGAAATGAGTCATGGTCATTAACTTTCTTCAGAACTCTCATGTGTCAGAACCTAAATGTTACTCCTTGATAGATTTAGCTAAGGTATAATACAGTTAATAGCAACAAATGCTCTATTAGTAAAGCAGAACATTTAGAAATATGATGAAGTTAATACTCGAGAGAGCTAAATGACTGCTAGGATTGATTGTTGCACTACTTTGATGTTCAAGTTTAAAACTACCTACACTGTCATATTCCTCTTTATTTTGCAACTCATTAAAGAAGAAGGAGTGTCCTACAGCAAGAGGTATTGTCTTCCTTCCAGTGGTAAAAAAATGCTACACTGGAAAAGAGTAAGGACACTGGCCAAAGTGCAATAAAGAGAGATCAGGAGAACTTCTGAACATTAATGATGTCCTTGTAAAAATGCTTGTAAAAATGCGCTAAAACTTTGAGTATTCATGAGTATGGCAGCTTGAGATTTACATCATCTCATCAACTCCCTGGGCTAAGTTTTCACTTACCCAATATTTTTCCCAGACGGGGTCTCGGTAGGATTATGAGAGATAAGAGGGAAAGACATACATTCCTTAGCCAAGAGATAATTAAACAGAGTCATCAAGGCCAGACCTCTGACTGGGCTGTGAAATCTACTGCCAGATGTTTCAGATACATCTGTCTATGTACTAACAGGATCCTTCTCATCACAATATCTAGGCATTTCACAAATATTAATGGGTTTTCTCTCTGGGAAAGGAGTATTTTTTCGTACTAACAGTACCAGACAGAGCTGAATAAATAATAATAACAAAGTAGGTATTTTCTGAGTTTTGCATTTTGTTTTCTAACTTCTTCCATGTGATTTTTTGTACATAGGAGAAAAAAACACCCACAACCTTAAACTCTCTAAAGCTTCAAAATTTATAGACATCTAGTTGTTTCCACATAGGATACTCTTTCTTCCATAGTTCTGTAGCTATTGAACATTGACAAATGGTGAACCATTTATCGATTGTTCACTTCCATATATTTTTAGGTCTACAAGTCTTGGTGTAGTGGTAGAAATTGTGGCCTAAAGACTGAAAAAGTGAAAAATGAGTGTCAGGGTTCTTACATACAAGTATTCGTATATATTTATTTATTTACAAGTATAGAACAAAATACTATTATTTATAATTGTGTTTTAAAAATTGGATGTGATGTAAACATCTATTTTTATATAATTTGGAACGTGGGTGCATATGTTTCTGATTACACACATCATCTATTTTGTAATATTTGGGAGTCATCTTCCATTTTTTGAATAGTTTGCATTGGCCGTCCTCAACTTCCTGCACTACAATGAACGTGATGTGTGAGAGAGAGAAACTTCTTCTTCTGACATTACTTCCTTTTTTATATATTGCTGTGGGTTATCATCTCTACTGTGCACAGGGATGGAGGTAATGGGAAAGGAAAGATGGGGAAGTAGCATCAAATCATATACTTCACGTTAGAAATGGCACTTTCGTCTGCAAAAGTCAGAGCAGATTTTACTTAGACCTCACAGACTTGTGGACAAAAGCTTGCATGCCCTTGTGAGAGTAAAAATAGGACATTTTCATGAGGTTTGACATTAAATAACAAATGACCAAAATACCACCTGTAAGAAATCACTAAACATAAACATCCAAGTGCTGCAAGAAAATGTAAAAATACTTGCATAAATGTCTGCAACATTGCTTTTCAGTAAATTAATGCATCATAATTAGAGATTTTCACTGGGCTTGTACTGAGAGAATGTGTTAGTTAAGTGGGCTGTGAGGTTCATTCCTGTTTTTAGTGAAAGATGTCCAGGTCACACTAGCTGTTACTGTGAATAAAAAGATACGAGCTTTCTGTCAGCCTCCAGTGTACAAAAAAAGAGGTACATTTTCATGAAATAATCCTGGGACTAGAGAGTAAAATGGACCTCAGCAGGCTCCACGTCAGGCACACTCAAACAACTCCTCTCTCCAACAGCTACTGAGGGGACCCAAATGGCCATGCAGACTGGGCCCAAGTCATCATTAAAGGCTAAAGGGGAGGGGTAGGGCGCTTTCCCTAACCCAGTGAAGTACGAATTATAAACTCTTTCATGGAGAGTGAGGGCACCTCTCTGCCCCCCTCAGAACACACACTGAGCCAGTCCCACGGTCTCCCACATGTGTGTTCCGATCAGCTGTACGATGGATCTGCTGACTTGATGCATCCCCCTGCTGACAACAGTCCTGGCAGTTGTCAATCTCTGTCGGGTCTCGCCCTCCACAATCTGTGAAGGGAAGGTCAGTTTACAGTATCTGAAGACCCAGGCTAAAGTGTCTTAATCCATTATGCAGTTTCCTAGGTATTGCTTGCCAAATTCAATGATGGCATCACATATATCACATACAGGCACCTGCTACTGATCGAGCTGGCATTTCCGCTGCTAGCGCAGGGTGGAAGCTCACATGGTCTTTAGTGATGTAACCCTTGCTACACAAATAGTTTTGTTTTGATAAAATTACTACAGCTGCATGCAGTGTTAAGATAAATTTTTGGACACCATTCTAGATAAATTAAATTTTATTATTTGTTAGTTGTACACTGTATATAACTGTATACATAATTATTATATTCCTGATTAGCTCTATATTTTACCCTTTAATCCTATTGGTAAAATAATCCATTTACTTTCTTGATTCTCTCTCAAGAGTTTGCTTAGACCTTATTGAAACCTGAGAGATTAGCAAAAAAAATATACTTTTTATATTTGAGAGCAAGTTTTACATTATATTTTTAACTTTTAAGTGTACTTTTTTAAATTCGCTTTAGAAGATGAATTAGGTTCCACCCAGCAAATATCTTTACAGTTGTGAAGCATTTCCCCAACAAGTGGAAAAAACACCTCTGTTTTGGGTCCATTTAGCTGTCAGTAAATTTTGATGCTGTCACCAGAATAATATTGATATACTTGTGGTATTTATATATTTGAAAAATACATGTTCTTTGGACCTTGTGGCTTTTAAAAATATGCTTCCCAAGATTAATTTTTTCCTATGATGATGCATATAATACAATTGTTGCTATAAAGTACTTTACCAAGCCCTTGGGGCTTTTGGCATCAGTGTTTTCTGACCATGCAATGCCTCTGTGCTCTTTTCTCTTTTCAGAATCATAAGAGGGAATACAGCCCATGCAGAGCTGCATGTGCTGGGAATTACACTGCAGTCATGGTGTCCATTGTACTCTTGGAGGCAGAGGTAGAATTTTATTTGGTAGGTGCAGAGCTAGTTGCCAATTATTTATTTAAAACTTGCAATTTGTGCCAGAGAGATTAAAGGCCTTGGCTAGCAACACATTCCCCAGCAACGCAAACACATAAAACAAGAGAAGTATGGCTTGAAGTATATTCAGTGTCTCAAATAGAAATTGAGTACGCCCTAGTTTAGTCCTGATCTTTGATTCTCAGAGCTGTCCAATTCCAAAAGTAGCAGAAGATTGCCCACATGTCAGGTTGATAGATGACCTTCAGATACTCAAGTTATTTGCTGGTGAAAGAATTCATGAATTCCTAATTAATGCCAATATTTTAGGACTTACAATTTCAATGTTAGATCTAATCCTCCACTGTGATACAATGGCTTTGACCTGTTAGAAGCTCAATCATGTCCATCAGTCTGATGGAGCAGTGCACTGGAAGATTTGTATTACTGGCAATCATATGCTTATCCAGATAGAGTGCTCCAAAGTGGATGGTACATATTAGTTTCAAAAAAGTGTATGTAGTATTTACTTTGTTCCCTTCTTAACATCGTCTTCACTTTTGTGCAGGGAGAATTCAGACAAAGAGAGTTTGTCACTCATATTTTCTCAATCAAAAAAACTTCAAAATAATATCTTTTACTAAGTTTCTTGGGAAACTTTCCAAAAATTTAGTAAATTTTATCATTGACATACTTGTTCTGCTTGTGTGGGTTACTTCCCTCTATGCACAGTTTCACTCTGTTACACTTAATGGTATCTTCCTGCGTTTTATTAAAAAAAAAAACAACCTATACTTTACAAACGCTTCTAAAATATCATTTAGAAATGCTCTTTAAAACAGTTTTTAAATCCTTTAAAAATAGGAAATGAGTCTCAGGCACTCAAGTCTTAAACATATCTTTGCCATGTGTTTTCTTAAAATTTCTGTATTCAACAGACCTGCTACTTGCTGAATATGTTCTATTCTCCTTTTTAAATCATTTCTTGTTTGCAGATAGAAGACATATTCATTTCAGTTCAGAGCAGTCATCAATAAAAAGTCATTACCCTTATGAAGTTCTTTGTACCTGTGTATCCCAGAGTTTATAATAAACATTATGCAATCAATTCCTTCTATGCCTTCTATGGCAAAGGTATGTAATACTTCACTTTTAAAGCTGTAAAATGAAGTACCACTTAGAACTACAAGTCTATTCTGACCTGAACTTGATCAATTTGAAAATCTTTGAAAATCAGGCGACACCATTTTCAGGTTGGATATTCAGAAATGCAGGTCAAGAAAAAGAAATATTCCAGTTTGGTTTCAATCATCTGCTTCCCCATACAAAACCAGGCAGACATATGCTTACACTTAAAAAAGTGTATATAACCCACTGATTGCAACAGGACATAAACATATTCATGAAATAAAAGCACATTTCAGATCAGAACCTTAATTACTAAATGCCTGACTGCATAGATACCTAGTACATTCACTGGGTACACATTGGACCAATGGACACATTACTGCCACATGAATAAAAGCATAATATTGCTTGTTCACAGTAATGTGACCATCACTTCTTTCCTGGTGTTAGACAGGAATCAAAAGTGACCAAAGGCAACGGCCAGAGGTCTCATTACAATTGTTCCTTTTCGTCCATAACGTAAGTGACCCAGAAGTGCAAAAGCAAGCACTCAGAACGAAGTGGCCAGGCTTTCAAGGCTAACGATATCAATCCTCGGTGAATGACAGGCATAATGAGAACCACTTCAGGCTGACAAATAAGAGAAATTAGGGTGATCCTTCAACTCTTACTTTAAGCAAGCATCCCTCACCACCATAATTGATGCCCCCTGGTTATTATCTAGCACTTATTTTAAGAGATATCCCTTAGTTCATTCAGTTGCGGTAGGAGTACAACAAAGGCTGAATTAATTAATCAAAACTGCAGATGTTGCTTACTTTCATTGCAATAATTCAGTCTGAAAAAGCTAGGGTTTTTTGACAACATAAATCAAAATATTTAAATTACAACAATTCTCTTCCTGAGCTGTCCTGAAGAATCGAACAACCAAAATACAAAGACCTGCTCTGAGCTCAGAAGTCCTGCAATTCCTTCTCCATTTCAGAAGAGGTCTGTCTGCAGGGGAGCAGGCTGGAAAGTGTTTAAAGTCACCTCTTTGTTCATTCATTAAGTAATGGGCTAATATGACACCTTTTCAGAAGAGCAGCCAGCGTTCTGCACAGTAAACTATTTGGTATCCAAAGATTATTTTGTCCCATGGCTTTATCACAGGCTGAATACTGGCTGTATGGGTATTTAATGTCTACTGGCCTGCCCTGTACAGGTACAGAGACAGTGTGTACAGTCTTAAATAGCTTTTAAACATTATTTATATGTTTTTAATTGACTGAATTACAGCCCAGTACATGGCTTACAGCCACCACAGCAATCTTGCAGCAACAGTCATTCAACAAATCAAGATACAACCTGTTAGCTGTCTCATAAAGATAGGGCTACCTGCTCATTTATTCATTTTGTGCCTCTGAAGACATTATTAGAAAAACATTATTCCTCCCTTTTTGAAGATGTGCACAGCAGAAGTCAAACAAGACCTGAGCCTTCTTTTTCATTCCTAAACCAACAGAAACATACAAGCAAGAAAAACCTCATAACAGGCTTAACACAAAACCTTCAACTTGGCAGGAAAATACAAATAGCAGGAACCAAAGATGCTATCTTTAGACAGCAGATCAAAAAGTTTGCCTTTTAAACATTTCTTTATACTCCCCAGTTCATTCGCTTCACAACTTCATTTTTGAAACCATATCAGCACAGGTGCCCGCCATCTTATTAGTTCACTTCACTTCTGTATTAACATCATTAAATTCATTGTTATTTCAATAGTCTAACCTTGCAAGTGTCTTAACAAAATGTCCAGTACCCAAAATAACTCTGGGACTTTGCTTTCTTACACTCCAGTATAAGAGATAACCTTATTTTTATAGTCTATTCCCTAATTAACAGAAAGGAAAATAGCCCTTTCTGGTTAAAAATCTACATGTACCACCTTACCCACAATTCATTTACTTCTGCCACATAGCAAAATTTCTAATTAACCACTTCTCTCAGGGGCCTGGTTAACTTCTACTTGCACAGCTATATTGCTGAAAACTGTAATATGGTCAACAGCTCCCTAAAAAAAAAAAAAAGAGGCTTTGCACTTCTGGAATGAGAGAAGAAATGGTTTTGCATGGATCAGTAAAGATAGCAATAATTGCCATAAGGCTTACTGTAATTTATGCAGAAGAAGTTTCTCAATTGCTCATAGTGGACTGTCAGATGTGAGACAGCATGCAAATGGAGCAGATCATAAAAATAATTTCTAGCCTAGGTCCTAAGAACTAAACTCTTGAAGCCTTCCTTTATTGCTAAGAAATGTAGGAGTAGAGAAAACATTGTGACTGCTAGAAAAGTAACAGAAGTGCATATTGTATTATTCATATTCTTTTGCAGAGCTGCAACAAGCTAAATAATACAATTTTCCAAGATTTATGCACAACTATATATTGGTAGGACAAAGGCTTCATAAATTGCCAGCAGTATATTGGTCTCCTTTCAGTTTAGCAACAATTGAAGTCTTGGTTGAAAGGTTATGTCTTTTTCTGTGGCCATTGGTGCCTTAAGCAATAGAAAATCAGAAAAGTTTCTTGTAGTTGTTGGTTACCATACAGTTAAGACGTAAATAGGCCATTGTCTGATTAATTTAAAGGCAGCAATGAAAACACATTAGGAATATTTGGAAAAGTAAAAAAATATACTGAAATTACATAGTTTGAACTTTGACAGTTGTGGTATGTGTTATCCTTCAATTTTTGCAAAGAAGAGCAAATACTTGCTGACAGCTAATTGTCTAGCTTCTTTCCTGTGCACCTCAGCACAGTATGGTACGTGTGAGATTGAGTACAGCATTTCAAACACTCTGAGCCATTTTGTGTCACCTTCCCGATACCATCCAGCTTTCCAAGACACTGTTCACTTAGGTAATTTTGAACACATTGAAATACTGAAGCATATCTTCCCAGGATGGCTACCTCCTACTCAGCATTTGAAAAGATCTTAAAATGTTTTTATTTATCTATATGCATTAAAAGTGGGACCCACCTCACTTAAGTTTATCACTACAAAATCATAAAATGTCTAATGTAAACTGGTTGTTTAATGTAATCATCTCAGGGGAAAGGTAAGTGCTTTCAGAGGACAGTTCATCCCTCATGCTTAGATAGCACCTAACACAGGCTTGAAGTGGAAAGAAAAATATGAAGGAGTAAGGATGATACTGGTGTGATGTACTAACCTTTTCTTCAGCCATGCTGAGGTCTTCTCAGAATCCCTCTTCATTCAAAGCAAGAGCCTGTTTTCTTTGTCATTACAGTATGGGCTGCATTCACAAGTCTCTAAACTGAGGACCTTGCTTAGAGTCCCATACTCATGAAGTATCAAAAAAGTAAACACCTCGTGTCAGTGATCTGAGCTATTCTGGATGGACTGACTGCAGGGATCCTAGACATCTCTCGTGAGCACCTTACTGAGATATAAAATCACGGTGAGAAAAGACAGGTGTGTTCAGTTCCCCAGGTTTTCATAATGGTCTGCTAATGAGGGTGAATGAGAAGATGCTGACTTTACCAAAAAGAAAAAGAGCTTCACACTCTACACCTGCCAGTGACCTATATACTTCTTTTTTAATTTTTTTTTTAACCTACATTACTGAGTGGCAGTAGATAACCCTCTTTGCTTTTTTCTTATGAAAAAAATATTGTTGCTTCACCTGTTCCTCATCTTGTTTTACTTTACTTATCTTTAGGAATTATGTCTTGGAGGGATTTTCTGTGCTATTCAGATCTTGACTGCTGAAGATCAGTGGCTTTAACATTTGCCTGTCAATGGCAGATGTTTTTGTAATCCCATGTTCCATACTCAGAGCGCTGGACGTTACAGCCTTGACATTTGGCCTAAGATTGAGGATTTGCTGTTAGTATTTCCCCAGGAAACTGACACTTGATGGACAGGCTACATAATCCATGCTTGGATACGTTTCTTAGTGAATTGATCTCCATTTCAAATTGACGTAGGCAAAGACATAAATGTAGTAGATCACCATCTATTCCCCACCCACAGTGTATTTTAATAAAATGCAACATGCATTGCAGTGTAAGCTACAGAACATATAAATCTGCAACGCGTAGTTTGAAACTTGCTTACAAAATGCCATGAATGCCCTCCACATTTCCCTAGTGTTTATTTACTTATGCAGGAAGCCTAGAAAAATATTTTGATGTATTGCGTGCCATAATTTTTAACATTACTCAAAATGTTTCGAGAGATTTTTAGTGAAAGTTAACCCACATCAATCATGACCTTGACATGAAAAATTACTACCAACCTGTAAATAAAAAAAAAGGAGAGGGAGCAAGCACTCTAATACTCTTGGCTGATGCTGAATTGTTGAAAACATTTAAGGTGTTATGCACATACTCTGTCTGTAGCAGAACTACATAAAGTGAAGCCAATCATTTATTACTATGTCAAACATAATTAAAGATCTTTTCTATTTTCAACTTATAGGACCCTAGAATGTGCACTTTATATAGTGAGAACTATATTTGGTAACTATTGTATTAGTAACTATAGTAACTCTATCTACTTTAGATTAACATAGATTCCAATGAATTTCCTGGGAGATTTTCTAAGTTAGTAAAAATAAGCACTTGGGCTATGACTTTCTATCATATGTTGCTCCTTCCCCATTGTATTTCCCCAACTGAAGCTGCACCTGTTATCCAAACAAAAGATGATGCTAGACTAAGTAGGTTGACTTTCTTTTCTAATATTCTCCTTACAAAGGGAAAAGAAGGAACTGCGTGCCAAGACCTGGTTGTCTCACAGCATCTGAGTACAGAAAACTTTTCTATTTGGTAAGCATAAACATCATTGCCTCCACCTCTATGTCGAAAACTCATGATTGTGCCTAACAAAGATGGCATGCATCCTATAATTTCTCTAACAAAAGTAAACTTCATGAGAAGTCTGAGAGTTGGGTCATCCTGTCAAATTCCCTGTATCTATGGAGAGTTTGGGCCAGTTTGATGTCCCTGGGTGCAGAATAAAATATGATTCAAATGAGGAAATGCTTCTTTACTCTGTTATTATGGAAAACTTCAGCCTTGAAATATTTTAGCTGTACATTTCTCTAGACTGGATGCTTTATAAGACCTTGTTGTTACAAATCTAGCTTATTTCAGAGCCTTGATCTGCAAAGCCTCTTTATATACGGATTTCTGATGCTTTTTGCAACACATCTAAGTCATATCATCTAATTTATTCAAAGTTCTGAATGTGCTTCTCAGCCTCTTACAGCATTTCAACAAGTTGTGCAAAATATGAAATTTTATGAAAATATTGCGTGTACTTGAGGATATGAACACTCTTCTCCATCTGACTTGTTATTCTTGCAGTGGTCAGGTTCACCTATAAATGTCCTCTCACACTTCTAAATCATGCATTTCTGTATATCATAGGGAAATAGAGTAAGGCAATTTCCTTCTGCTCACAGTGCTAGTTTTACATGCTTAACTTGAACTTTTACTGTCAAACGAAATAGAAGCCTTTTAACTGAGCTAGTAGAAGCCCTGGAAATGGTCAGTGTTCTTGAAATAACTACCCCAGGACAGAAATCAATTCCTGTCCTGTTAATTTAAGAAAATTAGTTTCCAGAAAATATGAACAATGATTCTAAACAAGAAAATAAATATAACGAAAACCAGATGCAATTAATCAAAGAGTTCTTTTCTGTGATCTTTCCTTAGTGCCTGAAACATAACTGTAAATTTAGTATTTGTCAGCTGTAGTTAATGAGAAGCCCAAGACTGAATTTGTAACTGTGAAACTTCAGTACAACTAGTGAAATGAAATTGTTAAAGAGGAAAAACCTTACGAAGGAGATGAATCTGTGTGTACGTATGTGTTTCTCCTTGTCTTATTTCTCAGCAGCAGTTGACGGTTCAACCTGATAACAGCTCCTTCCCAGGATCTTAAAGTACTGCTCAGCCTTACAGATCTCTTTTTCAAAGGAAAAAAAAATGACTGGCAGCACAGACACTAACAGTTCTCAATCACTCTTAGAGTTGATCTCCTTCACTTTGGAGAACTCCAAAGCATCTCATGAGTTTTAGTTTCCTCATTTGTCTGCTTTAGTGGGAGATGCTGAAAGCATCTCCTCTTCTGCCTATTTTCAGTAATTGCCTTGTAATGGCAAGGAGCACTTCAGGAGAATCTATTGGCCATGTTAGATTATGTCTGACCACTAGACTGATGCTCTGAAGGCTTTAGCTCATGGGATCCTGTGTCATAATTTCTCTTCCACTTCATTTACAATAGTCCTATTTTTAGCATCAACGTGAGACAGACCAAATTATACCTGAAGTTCAGCAGGATATAATAGGTGTCTGAATTTGACTCTTGAGTTATTCTAATCATCATTTCCACAGTTTAACATAATTTACACAATGCTATTCGGTTTTAAACACCCTAGGCTCAAAGTTACATGCTTAAAACCATGTATTTTGAAAAAAAACTCCACAAATTACTATGAAATGCATTATAGTCAAGTACCTGTGATATGCTGTTTTTAGAAAATAAGGAACAACACAACAGATCATATTTTTAGCAGCTGCATTCTCCATTAATATTTCTTTCTGAATACTGGGAACAATAATCTAGAGCAAAGATGCACTCTTCATAGTTGTGAAAATTTGAAAAAAATATTGTAAATTTGAGTCTTCCTTTCCTATCTCTACTTCAAATTAATTTCTACCTGTGCTTTGTTGCACCTCCTTCAAATCCTTGAACAGCAATTCCCAGTCTCCTTGCAGCTGTGCTTCACTTAGAAATGAATCCATAACATTCCAGCTGCAAACAGATGGAGACCTGGAACCCCATTTTTTCCTCTGACATGTCTTTTCATATGAACTGTTAGCAATGAATTTGAATTTTTACAGTATTATTTGACAAACCCTAAGCATCTGTCTGAAATCCAATCTCCTATGTACATGTCTAAAAACCTTTTTCTGGGATTTCCCGGAGAGAAGTATCTTCACATGTGCAGTGAATTAAATACAGTGCCATTATAAGGTAACTCTGATGCATTGCAGACCAATTGGATTTATTTTACTCCACATGCATAAAACAACTGTGCAGTACAAATACAGTTGGTCTCTCAGAAGCTTCTCCACAAATTTGCGGACACCTGGTAACCCTATAAGGCTGAATACTACTATGCATATGCAGTGGAGCTAGCTGGGCTACTAGATGTGAACAAATCCCAGCCAATCCTTGCAGATACACTAATGAGTAAGGAGTCACAGGCATTTAAAAGCCAGATTCATATTACTACGTGTGTTCAGTGGCAAACAAATTCGCAATGGTGTGAACTGTAAATGAGTCAAAATATCTCTGTAAAAATGAAGAACATCTTTTCATCCTTGGTCAGACAGGTTTTCATCTGGAAGAGGATATGTCCCAGTCATGCGGTAATTATGCTTAAATAAAAAATAATAATTAATTAAATAACACACACATGTCCCACCTAAGTACTGATACGTTCAATCACCTTTAGTTAGGCAAGATAATGGGAGCTGGGACAAGCTGGAGGAGGGAAAATAGCCCCATGAAGTCATGCTTTTAATGGTCATTGGTTGGGCTGATGGTTGATGACGTTAGAGGTCTTTCCCAACCTTAATGATTCTGTGATTCTATGCTTAATGTAACACAGATAGCACATTTTACAAGAACTTCCATCCTAAAAGTATTTTTAGCCTAGAGTATTTTGGAGCCCTTTGGATAAGTGTAACTTTGACGGACTTAACTGAGCCATATCTAGAACCATATCTAAAACATGGTTCAAGAGACTAAAATGTCACTGCTTCTTTCAATTACAGATGTGGAAGAGAAAACATCCCTAATATTCTCACAGAAACTCATGGTACATTTTGACTTGAATAGATGTATATACGTATTGTATACTTGTATTGCACTAATGCCAGTAGCTTATCAGAGTTGAGACCTGTTGTGCATATCTGAGAGGAAATTTTTGTTCCTGGGGAAGATTTCGTAGCGTCTAAACTATAAAGAATTGTTTGTGGTGAGATTTGGTCATTGTTTCCAGAGCTGTATAATTAATCTTAAATGTTCTGGTTACATGCTTGCTGTGGATTTACATGTGTAATTCCCGGTGATTAAAGCAGGACCTGAAGAGCAGAACTACGCTTTTGCTCTACGTGGGAAGCAATATATGAAACTGTGCTCACTGAAATCACTGAGAGAATTTTCTCTTCTTTGCTGGCTCAGGATTTTCTCCCATGTCTGGCTAAATGCTCGATAGATTCATTTTCAGAGACTCTATTCCCTCTCCCTTTTCTCCTGGTTAGATAAGATAAAGTATTTTCAAGAAAAAAAAAGTAAAAAGAGAACTAACCCAAATAAATGCATAATTTCAATACCCCACTTCTCCCTGGTATAAAAGGAGAAAGAAAGGGTTTGTGCTTCTACTGTAGTTTTGATTCTAAATCCAATGTAAATACAGAATGAAATGTAAATCCATTGGCTTTTTGTGCTGTGAATTTTACAGCATTTTTAATATTGATTCAGCTATATGCTGAGAAGTATATTTCCTTAAAAAATCCATAAGTAGTTGAAGGGTCAAGGTGACATCTTTGCGTCTGCTGAAGTTTAAACTCCTCTTGCATACAGTCAGGTGAAATCCAGGAGTGGGCAAAATAACATAAACCACATCCTCTGATCTGTAGCGTTTTATGATACGCTTGCCTTTACCCTTGTAACTCCGTGGTTACATTTCAATTGAGTTCTCCCTCACTGTGTCGCTGTCTTAAGTATTTTTCACTTTTCTAATGTCAATAGCTCTTCTGTTGAGAGGACTCAACAGGAAGTGGATGCAGGGAGTATGAGCTCTGATGAGATCCTTTAATCCACCCCTAATCCCACTCAATTAAAACTCCATTGATGACAGAAAAATCATTAAGTGCTGAAGAACAGGAAAATGAGCAAAAACAACCCTGCATGAGAAATTAGATGCACAGCTTTTAACAGGGATGTCCTGCTCCTTCCCTAGCACGCCTCCTTTCTTTTCCATCCCTGGCAATCCAAGCTCTTAACTCTTACAGCTGAGCAGGTAGAAATGTATAATATAGTTGGCAACTAAGGCAATGCAGTTCTCACTGTTAGGGAGTGTTATGCACAGAATACCTAACATCCCATATTCCACTGCTGGAGGAGTCAAAGGCTTATGTGAAGGGTCCATTCAGTAACTCCTGTCTTCAATAAACACGTGACACTAGTAACTTTTATCCCTGTCCTACCTATGCACTGCTGCATATCTGTGTATTTCTGTAATTAATATTCAGAAATGCAATTTGCAGAGATGGGAGAAGAGCTACAAGTAGAAATAAGGGAAAAAATCATTCTGTTTCTAAATGTTTTATTTACATTATTTCCAATTTTCTAACATAAAACACAGAGGGTATCTATTGTTTGATATCTTTACTTTTAGTTTGTCCGTTTTTCTGCTTTTCAACTTTTCTAATGAAGTGGGCGGAAAATGAACCCAAATAAGCAATACCTGGTGTTACTTCTCTCCTTTGATGTCCTTCTCTGATACTTTCAAGTGGTTTTTAGGTTGTAGTAAATAGGAGGTGTAGTAGAGGAAGTACAAAGAGCTCAGGAGCAGCAGGTCTGAATAATATTTTCCACTGGGAAACCTGGGAACCATACTCTGTAAATGTTGAGTACAGTTAATTTGTCTTGAAGCAGCATTAAAATCCATTTACACGGCATGAGCCGCCTCTTCCCAGAGTGCACACACGGGTCATGGAGCCAAAAGCAGTACAGCAACTAGCTGGACTTTCTTGATGGTTCTTGTGGCGGCCAGAGGAAAGCCTTTGGAAAAAGTATTTTTGCATATCTGTGCTGAGAATCTACAGTATTTTAGTCTTGATTCCTCATGGATTTCCAGTCTTTATTTTCTTCCTTCCTTGGCCTGAAATAGCCCTATTTGGAATCGCAGTTAATCTCACAGGCATGAAAAGGGCATGAGGTAATTTATAGAAACTTAAGACCCAAACAATTACAGACTTCTTGGACTCATTTTGTTCCCCCTGTATGATTTCACAGTGGAAGGGAGTATGTAGGCTTTCGTCTTTCTCCATCACTACCTTAAAAAAGGAATGGCCTGGTACTTTTCCAGGCAATCTGTGTGCACCTATAAACTGAAATGCAGCTCATAAACATTAACCACGTTGAAACAATACACTCACTGTTTGCAATCACATTATAAACAACTTAGATGTAAGACACAACTCGTAGACATCTGTAATGTTACAGCACAGAGAAACCCAACCCCCACACCTAAAACAGAGAGTAATTATCAGTACATACATATTTTGCCTGGTACATAAGCTTTCAAACAATATGCATATTGTCCATATGGCATTGCTTTTAACAAGTACTTCTTCATCAAGTAATGCTGGTATTTAACCTCTGACCACTTTTACACTCCTTCCATGCCTCTTCTCCCTGTTTCTGTGGTACACACTTGATGCTGTCTACTTCAGACTGCGATTGACAGTACTTCTTTGCTGCATGCTTAAGTGCCTTGTCCAGCGCCTCGTATTCTAATTCCTGCTTAGTGCCCCTAGGCATTGCAGTACAAGTAATAACTCACGAGTCCTGACCCTTCAGATACTTTCTAGTACAAGTATTACCCACTAAGGCTGGTAAGCACATCCAGGAGAAGGATGATGATTTGTGCAACTGGCAAACAGAGGCTGAAGAGATTCTTTAGAGCTTTCACTTGATAAACTGGAGAATGTTGCCATGTTTGTATTCACTGACATTTATTTTGATATAACAAAAAGCTTTTGAAAGATAGACAGTTTCCAAGGATTGAAGTACCTTGCAAATTGCTTGTAGATCTCCCTTGGACAGCTCAGAGTCATCCCATTTGCTCCTCAGCCACCAGAGCTGCAGTTGACTGCCAGACATCAGCTTCAGCTGCAAAATTATGGGATCTGCAAATCTTCCACAACTCCTCTGAGTTCTATTCATAGAAATATACTATGATCTACACTCCGTGGGTCTGGTGCCAGTGATAATTTTAGAGGGGACTTGGCTGGTTTCTTCTGTCTCCTTTTTTGCACCGTTTTGATACAGGTAATGTAAGGTCAGATTCAAGACCTTGTGGAACAATTTCTCTATCATATTACACTGCAGACTTGTTGTTTTTAGTACGCACTCATTGCTGTTGCACAGCAGTCCACTAGCAGACACTCTTTGCCAGTTTATTTTGTGTGTTGTGAAATAAAAAAAGACAACTCTGCTGGTTTTTTTCATGAGAAGAAGCTACATAGTTTGATTAGCCTTAAGAATAATATGCAATATTCTGACTGATTTTTTTCTTTTTATATTAAGCACAGTCCTCCTAAGGAGTCAGAGAACACACATGGGGAGCACAACACTCAAACAGGTGTCTGAGGGGTCAGTTCCTTTATCAGCAGGTATCCTGTTCTTGTCCTCTCTGTTTTCCCATCTGTTAGGTAAGTATGAAGTTCCTGATCAGTTGTATGAAGATAATGAAGTCTATGGGTAGTCAGAATTCATCCTGTGAAAGAGCCATTCGCCTGTTGTCATGAGGTTGTTACTGATATTGTGCAAAATACCCGCTTTTCAATACATACAAAACTAAATACTCTTCTAGAATAAGGCTAGACCTCTAAAAAGAGATCATAGAATCATAGAATTGTCAGGGTTGGAAGGGGCCTTAAAAATCATCTAGTTCCAACCCCCCTGCCATGGGCAGGGACATTCCCCACTAGATCAGGCTGCTCAGAGCCCCATCCAGCCTGGCCTTGAACACTTCCAGGGATGGGGCTTCCACCACCTCTCTGGGCAACCTGTGCCAGTGTCTCATCACTCTCATGGTGAAGAACTTCTTCCTAACATCCAATCTGAACCGATCCATCTCCTAATCCATTTTCCCTAGTCCTATCACTACCCGACATCCTAAAAAGCCCCTCACCAGCTTTCTTGTAGCCCCCTTGAGATACCGGAAGGCCACAATAAGGTCTCCTCGGAGCCTTCTTTTCTCCAGACTGAACAATCCCAACTCTCTCAGTCTGTCTTCATAGGAGAGGTGCTCCAGCCCTCTAATCATCCTCGTGGCCCTTCTCTGGACACACTCCAGCATGTCCATCTCTTTCTTGTGCAGTGGGCTCCAGAACTGGACACAGTACTCCAGGTGAAGTCTCACAAGAGTGGAGTAGAGGGGAAGAATCACCTCCCTCGATCTCTGTGATACCTGATGCCCCTGGACATCAGGATCTGACTCTAAACCTCTAAGAAACACCAAGATAAACAAGGGAATGACCTACAAGCTGTAGGCTCCCCAGTGGCTTTGCCGTAAGTCACTTACATGAAGCAAGGTGTTCAACAAGATACACTGGGGAGCAGCCCAGCAGTGTCTACAGCATAGGTGAGCCACAGCCCACACCCACCTGGGGCACTGCTGGAAGAAACAAGATTTTTGCCAGTACTTTGAATTTACTTTTTCTCCCAAGGCTTTTGCTCTCTCTTCTTCCATAGCCTGCGCCCACCCACTGCTGCTGCCCAGAGCCCTGCCACAGCTATGGCAAAAGCAAGCCTCTGCAGACGTTTTTGTCCCCTCTTCCCCACTCCATTATCCCGCACAGAGAAAACTTAGGCTCTAATCAGGTGGCATTTTTGAGCGGCTATTGCAACTGAGGAAAAAGGGATTTCAAAGTATCTGACTGAGCATGCAGAATGAGCTTCTATCTAGCCCTGTATAATACAGGGTAACAGATTGGTATCTTTCTCCCAGCTGGTTTTTTTTTTTTCTTAAAGTATATTTTTGCCAGAGTCAGCATTTCTATCGTCAGGCATTTGTGTCCAATCCAAGCCAGAAAAGCACCTACAAAATTGCTTGACTGTGAGAAACATGAGTGGAGGGAGAAGACATGTATACTCATGAAATAGGTACTACGGTAAATCAGTAGGCTGTAGGAAAGCCAGAGTAGCAAATGGAAAAATAAAATATGAAACAGAAAAATAAAATTCATGGTGTCCCTATGGAAGAAAATAGCACCTATTCCAGAGAGAGTTGACTAGACATAGCACAGCACTAGTGGCCAATGTGCAGGGTAAGGGCAGGCTACAGAGTTCCACTTTGTTTACGCTTTTCTCACTGACATTGTACATACAAGACTGGAACTGATGCTACCATTCACACTCAGTGAATTTAAAACCATTCTTAAAACACACTTACTTGTTTAAACCATTCTTAAAACACACTTACTTGCTTAGATTAGAAATACTGAGTCACTTTTGCCTACATTTATGCATTGATGCAAAGTTGGGTCTGCAAGCCTCGCAGGCACTAGAGTCATCAAGCAGTAAGAAAAGTGACCACAGCCTTGATTTGGCTCTGACATCATGAGTGAAGTGTATTCTTTTATATCTAATTCGTTTTCAAAATCTTGTTTAATTCAGATGAAATACAGGACTGTAACGCTGCTGTACTTGTATTTGCTGATTTCCACTAATTCAAGGAACTCGTGAAATTTAACTCAAGGAGAGAGCAGAGGCCTTGAGAAAGTCAATTCAAAGTACTGGCAAAGATCTTGTTACTTCCAGTCTACTTGATGAAAAATAAATTCCATTGAAAACATGAGTGTTCCTAAGAACTTCTTACACAGAAAAAAATTTATGGCTGCAGTTCAAGGAGACACTGCCAAAGGTCAATAGTTCATGTAGAAATATCCAGAGCAGAGTTTCTTAGAAACTGCTGGATAATTTTCATGCAGATTCACAGCTGAAAGTTTTATAGAAAAAAAATCACTACAAATACTTAGTGTGCATTATTGTATAATATCTTTATTTTGAAAATATTCATTTTACTTGGACTTGAAATATCAAGATTTTTAGTCATGCAAAAACAAAATACATCAGGCTTTGGATATTCTCTTTGTATACTAGAAGAAAGCCATTTTTTTTTTTTTTTTCTTCTCGATCTCACATTTTCTGATAAAACTAATTCAGGTGAAAACTTTCTTGCAACAAAAGTAAACATGTTTTTCTAAAATAAACTCAGAAAATAGATTTTTAATTTTTTTTTCTGGAAAATAATTGTATTTACTATCAATAGAAATTTAATGGTGCCCAGCTAGCAGGGAAAGAAATTACAAGCATCCTGCCAATATGTAGACAGGTACAAAGAATTGGGGATGGAGAAAAAAAAAATAAATCACAAAACTATACATATATAAACCCACATTTTTTAAACAAAGAATAGCTGCATTATTTGTTCCTATGGATTGTTGCAGCTTGCCTCTTTACGAGTTGTTGAATGACAACTTAATTTGCAAGTGGGAGAGCAAAGAGTATAATATGATAATTTATCTCCAAATGAAGATAGAGCGGTAGCATACACAAAATGAATCAGTTCCTTTCACAGACTTATTTTTAAAAGTCTTCCAGTAAGAAGTATTTTAGTATTTTTATAAAACAGTTGTAGATGGCTGAAATTATTTTTCTTAACCTCTTAAAAGCTTTTTTACATGAGAAACTAATGCACCACTTGCCACTCAATAGGGCAGCATGTGGGTGTCTTCAAGTTCAAGAGGAGAAGGGGGTATTTTAATATGCAAGTCTAATGGTGCTATTGGGTTTTTAAGAATCAGAATGATCTATATTTCTTCCTAAAATGAGCCTGCATATCGTGGTATTCAGAGACATGTTGTGTCTTGTTAAATTTTCTCAGTAATATAGAACAAGAGCACAATAGCTTCAGTAAATCAAACTAAAATGAGTGATTAAGTGCTTGATTTAATACTGTGCATTAATTTTAGTTTAGATGGTCCTTGCTTTGTTGTATTATACAATTGCATGCAAGACTACATCATTTGCATGCTACAGCAAGGTGCATTATAAAAGTAATCTTAAATTATCAAGACCTGAAAGGGAACAATTGTTAGGACACAGTATCTATATATCAAAGACAAGCCTTTAGTGAGGGAGCTCCTTGATTCTTATTTAAGAGTACATGCTTTGTCGCCTTAGCAGTTCCTCCTTTTTTTCCTAAAATCTAACCACAGTGGCAACCCTTCAGATTTGTTCCTCCTGCAAACTGCCAGTAACCTCTTACTTAGCAAGTTTTAAATTTTCCTGCATCTATCTCAAAACTACAGGTGTACTGTATCACATACTTCCAAAGGATTCAGACCTAAAGGGAGAATTTCATTCTAAATTACTGCTTTAAAGTACTGTAGATCTACCCATCTCTCTGCACAGTCCTGCTATCTCCATTCAGGCGATTATTCCACTTCTCCAGGCTTTTATCGTGGCTGCTGGTTTTTCATTGCTCCATCTGAAGTCCACAGCCGGCTTTGGAAGCAAGGGAACAAATTCAGAGGCAAACACACAGTGTATTTTTTATACCACATATAATTAAAACAAAAATGGCTGATTAGGAAGATAGATGGTGTGGTCCTTCTGAGAAAACTTGTAGCCATCCATCTCATGTCCATGACTCTACCTCCCTGTGATCCCACTGCTGCTGCACATGGCTAGTATGAGTTGGGCATAGCAGTAAACACAGCAGCCATCAAGAAGAGTTTCAGCATTGTTGAAAGGAACTGATTTGTGTTTTTTCTAAAGGAAGGAACTTACTTATCTAACCTGAGTGCACAGAAAAATAAATTAGTACACATGCACCTTTTTTCATGTGCAGGAGAAAAGTATAAATTAGTGCCAGGGATGGCTATGGTGACCAGCTGAGTGCAGGACAGTGCATAATGGTACAAGCTGGAAATACTGGACTGTCATAGGAGTTAGGTAAACACTAATGAAAGCATTACAAAAAAAGATATAGGAGTGACTACATGGTTATACTGTTTGAGGTTTATTAGGCTACTCAGTAACACTTTTATTTAGAATAGTAGTGAGTAAATTAACAGATTAGGAGCAAATTCATGTTCATCACAACTCTTCTTCCCCTGGGTATGACCACCGAACTCCCTGTCCTCTAGGTAAAGATACGTTCCAAGAGTATCACAGAAAGAAGAAATCTGCATTGCCAGAAACACATCCTGTCACACTAGGAGAGAGCACCACTTCATGCTCTTCAGTGATCTGCTCCTTATAAATGCAAGGATGTTAACACAAAAACAGTGGTGACCTAGTTCAACTGTTGACACAGTTCAACAGTCGATAATCTATACTGACCCTCACAGATCAACAACCTAAGCTCCGAAGCATGAGGCTGCATTATCCTTGTAACACTTTGGTAGTAAGGCCACAAAAGTTAAAATGTTGTTCCTGTTCATATGGACACCTAATCCATTTTTAATCCTCCCCAAGAGCATGCTTCAGCAATTTCCATGGCAGTGATTCCACCACTGGTTGGTTACACACTGCATAAAAGTGCTGCTGCTTCTGCCTGAGTTTGCCAATATTGGTGCACACCAATTTAAAAACCAGAAGAGAGAGGTCTCTGATTTGTGGAGATCTCCAGGTCCTACTGTGTTCTATTGGAGCTATGAGGCACTGAGCCTATCTGTAAATCAGCCTCTAAGTGGAATGTCCATTGCTTGGTAAAATATTAAAAGTGCACAAATTGTAGGAATTGCTACAGTTCCTCCAGTCAAACAACATAAACTTTCAGAATTTATCCATAACTATGCATAGCTAGACACTCTTGATGTTTCTTGCACTTTTTATTTATTTATCTATTTTTTAAGAAACAATATCTGGTAGTAGATATTACCAAGTCTATTTAATGGAAGCAGCCATGTCCCTGTAAAGAAGCAGCCAATTTGGCTAATAGAAAACTCTCTCATTAGCTTGTTTTCAGTTCTTCTTGCTTGAGAAACTTCCTTTGTTCTCTTCACTGTGACTTTGAAATGAGACTAAAGGGAAAGAAGCTGGCTGGCACAGAAACTTCTCTTACACACTACTCCAAGTCTTCATAGCAGGATTTTTAAAGAAGACTGTAGGTTTCAGAGTCAACAGCATAGTTGAGTGGCTTCATATAGATGCCAGGTGTGCAAAATACCATAAATGTAAATATCATACTTTAAAAACATTCAAGCTTCAAAACCCATTAAAATATGGTGATGGATTTTACCTGAAAGTAGCCTTTTTACAAAATTTATCATGTATGATTTTCGCCAAGTTGAACCTTATTTTGTCACTCTTTAGCCCCTCAAGATCCCGTTATATATATATATATATATACACATATACATATATACACATGCACACACATGTATACAGAAGGCTATATATAATCATCTGCACTGGTATTCACCATGTCTTCTAATTTAATAAAACCTGTGAATTAAATCAGCAAGCTACTTTTCCACTCCTGTATCTCTAATGAAAATGTTGTATGAGTCTACATCTGACAAAGATCCTTGTAACATGCTTCTTGCAACCTCCTACACTTATCTTTCATGTCTCAGAAAAAGGCTGCATACTTCTCTCTACTGTATATAGAAAATCTAATTCGAGATGTGTATGAGTAAACACCTTAACTGACGTATATTAGGGTGGAAAGGAACAAAAGAACTAGAACTGATTTCCCTCTTTTTCTGGCTGCTATAAATAAGCCTGTTCATATTTATATATATTTCACAGTCCTCATTTTCCTGTACTCGGTTCCCTTTAAACTCCCTGGAGATCCTTTAGAGTCCTTTCTCTCGTGTTTATATATTAATCATTTCACATGACAATGGGAAATATCCAAGCAACAATAAAAGAGGATTGTAAAGCAACTATAGTAAGCATAAAGGACCAAATTCTAATCCAGTTATTTTAATGAGCTGTGTATTCCTGTCCAGCAAATTCCCTTTTAGCTCAGTATACTGCCGGGAGACTTTAGCAAGCGAATAAACGGTGTGAAGTTTCCTCTTGGTTCATGTGAGCCACTACGAGCTTAAGTGCAAGACACCTAGCAATACAAAATAATGCCAGAGAGAACTGGCAGCACGTCTGAAGTCTCGTGTGAAGAGGGCCTGCTGAAGGCAGGGAACAGTCTCCCTCTCCTGTGGCAAAACTCCCAGGAACTGAATGGCCCAGGCTAGAGCTGCCCTCCTCCTCCAAAGGAGTCTCTAAGGAAAACTGACAGTGACATGACCTGCCTCTCCAAGGATGTAGCAGTTCCTCTGGGGAGCCAGGGATCTGTCTGGTAGAAGAAAGCAACACCCCAGCAGGGGGGTCTGCATCCTCTCTCCTAAACTGTAAGTTAAAATCCATCAGTCATTTTAAATGTCATACACAGAGCTCTAGCCTACAGCATTTGTAAAAACAGCGTGATACTGGTTTGGGGTGTTTATTTTCATCTACTAAATAGTCTCTCTTATGCACTCCAATACTACAGTAATGGGCTCTGGATAATAACTTAAACTGAAATTGTTAGTCAGTCACCATATTGCAGTGTTTGTCCTTACAATACCGCAGCACTGTGGCATTTTACAGCAAAACATGAGGAGAAAAGTCATAACGAACAAATATGGTTACATCACGTTGGGAAACAATAGGCTAAATGCCAGTCTTCAAGCATTTCTAAGTGATATCCTTGTGTTTATACTATTAGCTCAACCAACATTACTCTATTTCGCACTAAAATAATAACAAGAACAGAACCGTTTGTTCAGCCTGACTGCTGGAAAAGGAAAATGACGTTGTATGTAGAACTGCGGGAAATTATGTTGACTGATAACAAATATAATTATTTCTGAATTATTATGATTGTGTCACAATCATTCCAGGAATGCAAAAGATTTTTATTTTTTTTCCCTACTTGTCCCTTCCCCCCTGCAGCACAACTCCTTATCTTCCCTCTTTGTTCATACCTTCTGCAGCAGTTGCAACGCTGGCACTGTGCCCCAGCACATGAAAGCTATAGTATTGTGGATTATCAGAGTTCTTGCCTGGAATAAGATGGATGCAAAAACACTCTGTTTAACAAAGGCCCCACTTTATCTTTGCCCAGTCTTCTTTCCCCTGCTCTTTGAAGCTTCAGTTGGGTATATTGTGTCACGGGGCAGCACAAAGGGTAGTTACTTTCTAAGAGGGTTTACAGGCTGCAGAAACAGTTTGGTTTCAAGAAACAGTACGCATCAAACAGAAAAATATGTCAGATGTCACTGTAAAGAGGTTAGTGATTCAGGGCTGAGCTGTTAGTTGGTAGGAAGAAAAGGTTCATAAAATGGATTCTAACAGGAACAGAGTAGAGTAAGGAACAATGATTGGAGAAGGCCCCAGAATTAGTGAGATATTGAAGAAGATTATGGCTGATGAGGCACATTATAGAACAACTGAAGAGAAAGGAGATGGATTGGGAAAATTAGACCTAGATGAGAAGAAAAGTACTTCAAAAAGTACTAAATTAGAATTGATTGACAACAGCCTGTTATATAATATTGGAAAAAGTTGCCTGAAATAGGGAAATAGTTCAGCTGCTGAATTCTGGGTTTGTACAAATTAAACGATGGGAAATCATTTGGATGAGAAGCTAGCATTACCCAAGACCATTCAAGCTGTGTTGGTGGGGAAAAAAAGATAGAAGCTGCACTTGTTAAAACCCACAGATTATAGTACAGAAAGCCTCCAGCCCACTGCATTCAAATAAGCTTCTAGCAGCACCTGGACTAGCTGCTAGAACCTAGGAAATATCCAAAAGTGAGGAATTATCCAAAAAGCATTGCTAAGCTTTTGATGTATTCGTCTGCAGTAGCTAAGCAGCAACAGATAGAACAGGTTTACAGAGAATAACTACAGAGTATGTCAAAGCAGAGTACCAGCTTTGGTGTGGAAGAGATCATTAGTCAGTAGCAGGGGCCAATGTCCCATGACATGACAGTTCTAGTAGTTCCCAGCCACCCTTTTGTTGGGCTACAAGCCATGGGAGCTGGAGGACGGGAGGCAGATTTGTGTATCCGAGCGCTGTGCTGCAGAAGGCTGGCAGCGGGCTGCTGGCACCACGGGTCGGTCACTCAGAGCTGTGAAAAGTCTTTCTGAAAAAGGCAGTCGTGACTGTCTGCCTCGCACAACGTGGCCAGTCACATCTCATCAGAGATGTCTAATGTCCTAACGATGTCTGCAGGTCTTATTGACTGCACACAAGTGAAAAGGCTGTTTCAGACAAGGAGACTTTGTCCCAAGCACTAGCTGTGGACTCAGCCTACTTAAACGGGATTTAAACAAACTCAAGCTCATTGTAGCAGAAGATTGGTGTTTTGAAGAAGGCTGTATTTATCCCAGGAGTTTGGGTGCCATGCCTGTGTTTTTAATTTGACTGCCAGGATTTGGAAGTGCTGGATCATAGCAGCAGCTCTTAATCAGGCTTTTCAACTTGGTGAATCTCTGGTTGAGCTAATCCTGCAAAAGGAGGATTTTGGACAAAGCATGAGGCACAAGTCCAGCCACCAGCTCTTTGAGATCCTGTTCTCTGTGGAAAAATTACAAATTTCTAGATTTGCCTGGAATGTAAATTTGCTTTGTAATAACTAGTCCAAAAGGCTATGTCCTATAAAACTCCCATGTCTTATCCTTCAGACTGCCACATAGAAGGGAAGCAACCCCCGGCTGATCCTCCCTTTCATACAGCACACAGATCAGTGGAATAATACAGACATCTGTAGAGCTTTATTATACAAATCCATGAGGCCTCTGACCAGGCTTCATATCCATTCCTCTATTTATAATACTTCAGTTCCAAATGTCCTGGAAAACTCCTGCTTTTGCCGTGTTCATAAAGATACACAGGAAAAAATCTACTTTTTTCTTGCCTGCTTTGATAACACTCTGAAGCCTACAATATTGTTCTCATTTTGCCCTGCTGCTTTGATCCCTTTGGGTACATTTTAGGATGTAAATATCTTGCAGCACATGAGATGAACTGGGATCTCCAGTGTGTATAAGCTATTAGAAGTCAAAGAGAATGAAACATTTTGAAACAAGTATAGTCTCTTCTACTGCAGAAAGTGATGTATTAAAACTACGTTAGCTGCAACCTGCCAGAGGAGAAATTATCACAGAGACTTATATAGGAAACTGCTTGTAAGCAACATTAAAGGAGATGGGTCACCAACTCCTCAAATAACAATGTCTTAAAATAATGGAAGTAGAAAAGAAGAAATTTGAGACATCCAAAACCTGGAAGCTTATCTTGGTATATAAACTACTGTTACTGGCTGCCTATTAAGCCAGCTAATGTTTAATTTCACTAACCTTGAGTGAAGGCCTGTATAAGAAGTACGATCAGACAATAGACGCAAAGGAAGAGATAAGGAAAAATGTGAAAAAATTGTCAAGGAGAAAGGCTAGTAGGGGATTTTGTCTGGAAAAAGAATAAATTATTCCTTAATGGGGAGAATCAGATGTAAAAGAAAGGATACTAGAACATACTAAAGAGATCTGAGATTTACAGACTGTTCTGTGCAAAAGAACTCATTAACATACTTAAGTATAAATATATATACACATATATGCATTTTACAGGGTTATGAAGAGCTCTATACCTTGAATCGTATTTTAACCATAATTTCCTTTTCTGAAATCTGCATGCTTTGAAGTTGGCAATAGGATTACACTATTTGTGTTCTGTCTGTTTATCTACACTGCATAAAACCGTGTTGTTACAGCCAAGGCTTTGATACACAGGAGTACTTCCTCTTTTAAATTATTGCCATTCCTTTTTGCTCATCAGGAGCCTCATCACAGGTACCTGCCTCTAAGAGACCAGATTTATCCAAAACATCTTTATGCTTTATATTGGTGTCCCAGGCAATTCAAAAGGGCTAAAGTGGGACATCTGCCTGTAGGCACCTGGTGATAGTTTGCTGAAAAGAGTGAAAAACATAAAGAAACACTGTTCTAGAGCCCCTCAGAAGAGTCAAGTACAGGAGTGGGAAGAGACTGGTTCAGGCTTCCTTTCTTAGCTCTGAAACACACTAAGCAGGCAGCCAGGGCTGCATTGTGGCTGGTAATGGAAGTCCTGCACTACTGCAGCAAATTTGATGGATCAGTCATCTCTAAAGCAGATTATGAGCTAAGTCAGTTTCTCCTCTCTTTTTCAGGAAGCCTAGAGTCAATATTTCCTACTGTCTAGATATTTCTAAAGACCTAAGTATTCCACTGGTTAGTGGAAAATGCTAGTTATTTGGAGCTTACTGGAATTTACAGCATCTGAATATGGCCCTACCTGATCAATTCCCAAAGTGCAGAAGGAGTACAGAAGGAAAGAGATAAAATAGTAGACATTTTCTTTGTTCAAATTCCATCAGCTATTGCTCAGAGTGAGATTAGAGAGCAAAAGGATAAAAACGGCCAAAAGATCACTCTATTTCAGTTTGTGCCACGTGCAACAACCACAAAGGGTGCTCATATATTTCTGTATTGTATACTTCTATGTGTATGCATATATTATAGACATTTTATATGATATATGAAGTAAATGTAACATATACCACATAATAGTACTGACACATGTGTATATACTAAAATAGTTATACAAAATCACGTTGGTGTGCGTAAAGATCAAGAATGGTACTAGCATTGTTGGAGTATGGAGGGGTGGGGTTTTTTTCATATTAAGATAAAGGACTATGCAAAGAAAGGACAACTATAAAGTACCCTAGAGGAACACACAGTATGAGAGACATTGAGGACATAGCATCATAAGCATAGTGATATAAGCAGTTAAATTTGATGGGGTTTTTTGGTCAGGTGAGTTTTAACCTGGTGAGGCCACATCTGGAATATTGTGTCCAGTTCTGGGCCCCTCAGCTCAAGAGAGACAGGAAACTGCTTGAGAGAGTCCAGCGCAGAGCCACAAAGATGATGAATGGAGTAGAACATCTCCCTTGTGAGGAAAGGCTGAAGGAGCTGGGTCTCTTTAGCCTGGAGAAGAGGAGGCTGAGGGGTGACCTCGTTAGTGTTTATAAATATGTAAAGGGGAAGCGTCAGGAGGATGGAGCCAGGCTCTTCTCAGTGATGTCCAATGACAAGACAAGGGGCAATGGGTACAAGCTGGAACATAGGAGGTTCCACAAAAATATTAGGGAAAACTTTTTCACTGTGAGGGTGACAGAGCACTGGCACAGGCTGCCCAGGGAGGTTGTGGAGTCTCCTTCTCTGCAGACATTCAAAACCTGCCTGGACGCGTTCCTGTGTGACCTACTGTAGGTGATCCTGCTCTGGCAGGGGGTTGGACTAGATGATCTTTTCAGGTCACTTCCAACCCCTGACATTCTGTGATTCTGTAATTTCTTGACCTGCTTGAAAACCTAGCATAAGGACCTGTGCTGACAGCAGAGGGGAAAGAGGGCATGGCATGGGAATGAGCAGTCTAGGGAGAAACTTCTACCAGCTTTGCTGGTTCAAACTGCATGTGAAATTTGGGCCTCAGCATCAGCAGGCATCTGGGAGTGCTGTGCAGACAGGTTATAAGAAACCACTGCTGTTACTATATTGCTGCATACGGCCAGAGCCATATGTGCATAACAGGGCATTATAAATAATGCATTCCTTGAATCTTGTTACCAAAACAAACAGGACATTGTTAAAACACCCTGCCAGCATCTATCTCTTGTTTCCACTAAAAATATTCCTTGGACTTTCAAGTTGCAACTGTCAGCCTCATAAAGCAAAAGGCAAAGGTCCCAGACAACTTGTTAAGAAAAAAAGTTCAGTGGAAAGTTCAGGATAAAACATGCCTTAAAGCCTCACCTGTTCAAATCATCCTTTACTTGTGTTTCGGTGGGTTTTACTATTAGCCCACTGGGTAATAACAACTTCCTGCGTGCTTATTGGAAGATGGATGTGTTTTATTTGCCTGTTTAAGTCCCAGGAATCTGCCCTGTTTCAGCCACATATGAAGATAAAATATATTGGCTAGTGAGGTATGAACAGGTTGCAGTGAGGGCACAGTCTGCTGGGATGAGACATTTATTCTTCCTGTAAGGGGATATATCCAGTACCTTCCAAGTTTCCACAGGTGCTTATGTTGTAATGAAGATAGATATTTCAATTTGTCCAAGTTTTAAGGAGGGAAAAATAGGAGTATTATGGTTAAAGACCCTTTCTGGCATTTGTGTATTAGTTCTGGACAAAACTCTTAAGTCTTTGCTTAGGCCTAAATCATCATAAATGGATATGCCTGTGGAGAGGTGAAAAAAAAAGAAAAAAATAATGAAAGATAAAAACTACTTATTTTAAATAGAATACTGGCCACGGAGGACCTAGAGGAAGGACAGGCATAAAGGTAAGAAAACTCATCATCCCTCTTTTCCCTGAAGCAAAATGCCTTGTAAAGCCTTAGTTGGGGGTGGCCACCCAAATTACTGCTGACAGCATCCATTCCTCTGTACAGAGAAACTGGGAAGTGACAGAGGAGTCTCCCCCTTTCTCATCGCTGCCTCTGCAGGTGTACAAGGTCTCTTGCTCTGGTGTGTATTGCTGGTAGCAACCAGACCAAGACTATGGTCCTACGTTACTCGGAGGACCAGAGTCCCCAGATCAAATTGCCCAGGTCAGTCATAGATGCTTTGTTACTGTTTATTTATACTGTAATATAAACAGTGGTACCTCTTTGCCTGAGGTATTTATATGGCCCCAATCACTCCTGTGCTTGAGTTCCTCCCAGTCTTAAATGTGTTTATTCACACAACAGCACCGTGAGGACAATATTATTATCCCATCTTGGAGGTAGGAAGCCAGAACATGGGACAATTAAGGTCTGCATAAAGGCATGCAAAATTCTGACTTCCCTTGATTCCAGTAGCATTGAGGTATCTAAAGAGAACTTCGTACTCAGGCCTAAGCAACCAGCCTGCCAGCCTTTGGTGGGTGGTGGAGCAGGGAATTCAGTCCAGCTCTCATCACCCAGCAGATGTCTTGTCTTTTCCATGAGGAATATATCTGGTGAAACACAGGGAATCACACTGCATAACAAAGATGTTACCTGCCCTGAGGCGTAAATATTGTGGTCCCTTATTGCTGTAGAGATGATTTTCAGAGATAAAAGTGGAAGAACACTAAGGTAATGTAAAAAAAAAAGTAATTGTGGAGTTAAAAGTTAATCACTTCTTCCCACAGCTTCAGAAATGTCTTTCTAAAGTTGCCCCTCCTAAAGGCAAGATTTTCCCTGGTGAGAATCCTGGTAGGAGAACCACATAGGAGCAATGGAGTTTTCCTGCTGTGGGCTTTCCTGCTCAGGATAGTCTGTGGTTCTGAATTTTTTCTGCCTAATGATTACAGGATTCAGTCTTTTAATTGGCTTCTCTATATTAATTGGATCTGAAAAGCTGAGGTATTTATCTTTGCAAAGCAATTCTGAATGCTGAATAACCAACTATTTTTCATAAGGAGTTTTACTGTACAGCCTGAAAGGGGATGCAGATTTATATAATAAATACATCTGCTCCAAAAGAGATGAGATTTATCTTAGCAACTGGCAAAGGCTCTCTAGGATTCAGCCCCAGCCCCAGCCTATCAGTCAGTGTATCTTTCTTCTAAGGCTTAAATGCAATAAAGCATACTCTTTTATAAATTATAAAAGTTTTATTTTGTCAGAGACATGAGGAATTCCTTCAAGTGAGAGGTTTTATCTCTTAATGGATCACATTAATAGCAGTAATATTAATAATTTACCTTATATTCTCATCAGGATTGTATCCAAATTATTAGGTATGTCCTTGAGCATGAATGAGCAAGGGCAGTTTAGGGTGACAAGGCTAGCACAGTCTCTAGATCCAAATAAATAAATTAATAAATAAATATCTTACCAAGAAATAGCAGAATCTTAACAATTGCCAAGCCAGCAGGACGGCTGGAATCATCGCAAGTTCACCCTTTATGGCCCAGGAAATATACATTGTTAAGCAATTTTGTTGTTCCTACCAGCAGACCTTGAAGTGGAAATTAACGAGTGGTGGTATTCTCTCACACCCAATCCCCTGTACATTTGCATTCATTTGCATATGAATGCCCAGCTAATTGTTTTGAAGTAACAATTAAGAGAACAATAGAGGAAAGAAAAGGGACTCCAGGCAGCAACTGACACCTGGGAGTCTGTATTAAGAAAAGCTTTTACATATTTGAATTAAAAATAGACAAAGAAACAGAAACAGGCAGGCATAAAATTCATTACTGAAAAAAAGTAGCACACCACATCCATGCACGCTATCACGCTTCAGAATATGTTTCACACTCATCCAGCCAAGAGATGTACTCTATACTGGATGGTAGGGAAGGTTTTTCCTTCTTGTTTGCATTTCAGAAAAAGGTTGCTTGGTTGCTTTCTCATATTCCCTGTGTGCCTAAACTAAAGAGTTTGAGTTCAGAAGGAACGAATTATTTTGCCAATTTGGCATCAATTTCAAAGTGGATTAGCCTTTCCTGAGAAGTTCAGGTACGTACAGATGCAGCAGTGCCTTTAAACCATGTGCCTGTGATTAGAACTGGATCCATTGGAATATGATAATAGAGGTTTAATTTCTGTTATAACACCATTGGTGCAATCCGAAATTATTACTCAGGCTGCATTTCCAGTAGGGATCCAATTACCCGATTGTTCATGCAATGTGTTTTGTTAGACTCACTCCTCCCTCCTGGTAATGATGATGTAGCTCTTTTTATCTGGAGCAATTGCTGTTGTAAACTGCATCTCTGGCAAAAGCTTAGGCTCTGCTGTCCCCTCCTGCAAAGAGAAGTTTGGCGTTGGGAAGTAGGCTAGAAATGGAGCTATGCGCTGTTTGACTCGGTAATAACCCGGCTACTAAAGAGGTTTATTGACTCCAAGTTACTAATCACTAAAAGCACTCTTGTACCCAATAGGATCATCTGAGCCCTCCTGCAGAGTAAAATGCCAGCACACAGCAGAAGGGAAGGAGGCTTGAGGCCATGAGGAAGGACACACAGGCCAAAAAAACTGGGGGGCGGTGGGGCTGGAGACTGGAGAATTGAAAAAACCTCTGGGTGAGGAAGCTACAGCCGTGGGTTTGCTGGGGGAGACAGGCTCCTGAAAAAAAGCTGGGGGCTCAGCCTAGGGGCTGAGACAACATAGGACAGCATTGTCTAACTTAAAACTCTTTCAGAAAAGTATTTCTTTTACAGACTGAAGAGAA
>NW_009714191.1:1558-2083 GCF_000703405.1 Apaloderma vittatum | reverse complement strand
GAAGTGTTCCCCACAGGGCTGTGTCTCTCTGTCAAGAAGTCTGTCCTGAGGAGGGGATCCAGCCTCTCCAGTCTCTGGAGAGGGAATCCAGCAAAGTCCATGTCACCTGGGGACACAACAGGTGGCTTCTGCAAGACCACGCTTCACCTGAACCCCTTCAGACCTGTCCTTATGGATGGGGCATCATGTGTCCTAGTGCAACCATCTGTATAACAGGCACTGCCCAGAAGGGGAACCACAGGTGCAGACTGCTGTGCTGCAGGTGTTTATATATACGGAGATTAACCACTATTTTTCTTTTTGAAATTCAAATAGTGAAATTCATACAGAAGTCACATGAAGTCCTGAAGAATTGTTTATGGATTTTAACATGTTTATCTACAAAAGGACCACCAGGTCTGCATGTCAGGAACCAGGGCACCAGGAGTAAAGGGAAGGATGGTTTGGGCACTGTCCTGGCACAAGCCTGGACCCTTAAGTGGGATTGTTGTGACCCAAGGGCAGGACCCATCACTTGGCCTTGCA
>NW_009714191.1:0-1532 GCF_000703405.1 Apaloderma vittatum | reverse complement strand
TGCACCCTGTCCAGATCCCTCTGTCGGGCCTTAATACCCTTCAGAAAGTCAACACTCCTGCCCAGCTTCATGTCATCTCCAAACACACTGACGGTGTACTCAGTCCCCTCGTCCAGATCATGGAACAAGATATTAAACAGAACTGGTCCCAAAACGGTGCCCTGCAGGACATCACTTGTGACTGGCCACAAAATGAACTCCGCTCACCACCACTCTCTGGGCCCGACCATTCAGCCAGATTTTCACCCAGCAAAGGGTACACCTGTCCAAGCCCTGAGCAGCCAGGCTCCCTAGAAGAATAGTTTTGGAGACAATGTCAAAAGCTTTACCAAGCTCCAGACAGACAACATTCACAGCCTTTCTCTCATTTATTATGCTGTTCACCTTGTCACAGAAGGAGATCACATTGGTCAAGTAGAACCTCGCTTTCCTAAACCCTGGGATCTAATCCCGTGGTTCCAAAAAACAGCCGAGCTTGGAAGGGACCTTAGAGATCATTCCCTGGGATGGACAGGGAACCTACCTCTCGACTAGACCAGGCAACACATGGGGTTGTCCTCTACGTGTTGTGTGATGGCATTCAGGATGATACGCTCCATAATGTGCCTTCACTGAGGTCAGACAGACAAGTCTGTAGTTCCCCTGAACCCCCTTCTGGCCCTTCTTATACAGGGGTGTCACATTTCCCCAGTCCCAGTCCATTGAGAATGGGAAGAAACTGCAGAGGCTCTGGAGAAGATCTACCAGGATGGAGTTACGAGCCTCCGCAGAGAGACCAAGGGACCATATCTTCAGAAATCTGGAGAAGTGGAGGCTGAATGAAGCAGAGTGGTACCAAGCAACTACTTGGAGGGTGGTGATGTTACTTTTCTTGTTAGCAGGAAGTGAAGAAAATCTCCACAAAGTGCAACTTGGAAGGTTCAGACTGAATGTAAGGGAAATAATCATAGAATCATAGAATGGCCTAAGCTGGAAGGGACCTGAGAGATCACTTTAATCCAGCCTCCCCGCTGCCAGGGGCGCCACCTCTCGACCAGATCAGGCAACACATGGGGACCGAACGGGAATCGAACCCGCGACCTTAGCGTTGCTAGAGCTACGCTCAACTGACTGAGATAATCGGCCCCCTCTGTCCAGTCAAAGGGTGAAACTCTGGTGCAAGAGTTTCATGGCTTTGTGTTGCAAGGAATGGCCAGTACAAAGACATAAGTGAAGGTCTAGAAATGCTGTTGGACGAGCTGAGGTGGGAAAGCAAGGAGTCAACAGCCTGAAGGGACAGAGGAGCAGGCATGGACAGAGCAGGACAGCCTGCAGGAGAGATGGCCAAGGGCTCTGGCAAGGCTGAAAGGCCCAACAGCACCCAGGGCTTTGTCCTCTTGGACACAGCAGCTGCCTCGGCCACCAAGGCCCAAGGAGATGAAACTTTCTGCTGAGGCTGTCACGATCAGCCTTGCCAGGGTCTGAGGGTCAGGCCTTGGCCTTTCTGCTTCTTCCAGCCACACCAAGGTTTTTCTCAGCATTACAGCCACCTG